>NC_090649.1:465885938-466118438 GCF_040937935.1 Hyperolius riggenbachi | reverse complement strand
GGATAGAAAGGACCATTGTGGTTTGAATTATAAAACAACATATTTTTCATATGAAATCTTTATCGTATGCGTGACTAGGGGTGTGACGGGGGCGTGATTAGGGGTGTGGCAGGGGTGTGGCTTAAGTGTCCCTCTTTCTCATCTCAAAAAGTTGGGAGGTATGTGTCTGTGCTCCAGAAAGTACATATCTCAGGCTTGCAAAGAAGTGCTATTTCAGCTTCAGTCAGAGTCGGAAATTCACAGCTGGCTGAGAACTTGGATGGAAAAATACTTTTAATTACATTCTATAGCGAATTGGCTTGCGGGGCTCCGATATATGTTTATAGCAGTTTTGTCATCCCAGGTGATGTATTGCGGCTCCGTGTCTGCCAGCGCCTTCTCTCTAGACGCAGTGAACGTGAGTTTATTCCTGAGATATCCGGTATGTGCCGCTGTGTGGTGTACCAGCCGGATGTTTGGCACGCGGTGTACGCCGTATATATAAACTCTTCCCGGCAGAAGAGACTTTTCCTACTAAGCCTGACACTCACAGTTTATCGATTGCAGATTAGAACTCTGGCACCTACAGCAGCATTTTAGGTCCTATTTTTAACCACTGGGTAAAACCGGCAACCATCTAAATTATTATTATTATTATTATTATTTATTAGATTTATATAGCGCCAACATATTACGCAGCGCTGTACAATAAATAGGCTTACAGACAATGATAACCGGGTTGACAGAACAATACAGGTAACGGACCATAGATACAACAATACAGGTAATAGCAATAAGATACACAACACAATGCAGATAATAGTTCAATGCCAGATCATAAACTGGAATGGTAGTGGTAAAAAATTACCAGTTCCAAATTCTGGGTAAAGTGCACACAGTCAAGTATGATACACAAGGGAAGAGGGCCCTGCCAAAGGCTTACAATCTAGAGGGAGGGGCTGGTGACACAAAAGGAGGGGGTGCATCAAGAAGTTATTGGCAGAAAGGATTAGGGTAGTGTCGAGTTGATGTAGGCCTCCTTGAAGAAGTGAGTTTTGAGTGCTTTTTTGAAGGTGTTGAAGGTGGGAGCGAGCCTGATGGGCAGCGGGAGAGAGTTCCACAGGATAGGGGCAGCTCTAGTGAAGTCCTGCAGTCTGGCATGGGAGTGCGAGATGCGTGGGGTGGTTAAGAGGAGGTCGTTGGAGGAGCGAAGTGGGCGGCCAGGTGTATATCTGCTGACCAGGTCAGAGATGTAGGTTGGGCAGGACTTGTGTAAGGATTTGTATGCCAAACATAGGATCTTGAAGTTGATTCTGAAGTGAATTGGAAGCCAATGAAGGGATTTGCATAGGGGAGTTGTGGAGACAGAGCGGTGGGAGGAGTAGATGAGTCTGGCTGCTGCGTTCATGATGGATTTTAGGGGGGCGATGCGGTTTTGAGGAAGGCCTGACAAGAGGGAGTTGCAGTAGTCCAGGCGGGAGATGATGAGGGCATGGACAAGGAGTTTGGTAGTGTCTGGGGTCAGGAAAGGCCGGATCTTGGAGATGTTGCGTAAGTGGAAATAGCAGGCTCTAGCTACGGTTTGGATGTGGGAGGTGAAGGAGAGGGCCGGGTCTAGGGTGACACCCAGGCAGCGGGCTTGTGTGGTTGGATGAATGATTGTGCCATTGACAGTGACATAGAGGTCAGTGGGGGGTGAAGCTGCACGGGGCGGGAAGATTAGGAGCTCAGTCTTATCCAGGTTTAATTTTAGGAACCTGGCAGACATCCACGATGAAATAGCTGAGAGACCAGAGGATACCTTCTCCATGGTGGTGGTGGAGAGGTCAGTGGTATGGAGGTAAATCTGGGTGTCATCTGCATATAGGTGATAGTTGAAACCCAGAGAGGAGATGAGTTTTCCTATGGAGGCGGTGTAAATGGAGAACAGCAGGGGACCAAGAACAGAGCCTTGGGGGACCCCAACTGAAAGTGGGAAGGAGGTTGAGGAGGAACCATTGAAGGAGGTCTTGAAGGAGCGATTTGAGAGGTAGGAGGAAAACCATGCTAGGGCACGGTCTTGGATACCCACAGATTGCAGTGACTGGAGTAGCAGGGAGTGATCAACAGTGTCGAATGCTGATGAGAGGTCTAGGAGGAGAAGGATAGTGTATTTTCCTTCGGCCTTGGCAAGCGTGAGGTCATTGACGACCTTGGTGAGGGCAGTCTCGGTGGAGTGACCTGGCTGAAATCCTGATTGTAGGGAATCAAATAGGGAGTTGGAGTCAAGGTAATGGGTCATGCGTTGGTGGACTAAACGCTCTAGGAGTTTAGATGCAAAAGGGAGTAAGGAGATAGGACGGTAGCTGGATGGAAGTGAGGGGTCTAGTGAGGGTTTTTTAAGTAGGGGAAGTACAGTGGCCTGTTTGAAGTCAGAGGGGAAGGTGGCCGTGGAGAGGGAGAGGTTAAACAGAGAGGTGAGGACAGGAGCCAGAACAGGGAAGTGAGGACGGAGGCATTTGGATGGCACAGGGTCTAGGGGGCTGGAGGTGGCAGGAGAAGTGGCTAGGAGACGGCTGACTTGGTCCTCTGTGATAGGAGTAAAGGCAGTGAGTGGAGGGTGGGGTGGGGAATAGGTATTGGTGGGGGAGGAAGAGGTGGTGGAGTGGAGGCATGAGATTTCCCGTCGGATGCTGGCTATTTTGTCGGTAAAGTGGGTGGACAGATCAGTGGCTGAGAGGGCGGAGGTGGGGGGAGGAGTGGTGGGGTTAAGGAGGGAGTTGAAGGTGGCGAAGAGGCGCCGAGGGTTGGAGGCTTGGGATCCGATCAAGGCAGCAAAGTATTTTTGTTTAGCATCAGTTAATGCGGTATAGAACAGCTGCAGGTTGGCCTTGTACGCCAAGAAGTCGGAGTTGCTGCGGGATTTCCTCCATTTGCGTTCGTAGGTGCGTGTCTGTTTTTGGAGGTTGCGAGTGTGTGCATTGTGCCAGGGCTGGGGGTTGATGGGACAGCTGGGGCGGAATGTGGGGGGTGCAGCAATGTCTAGGGCTGCTGAAAGGGCCTGGTTGTATTTGGCCACAGCTTGGTTTGGGCAGGTAACGTTAGGGAGGGTGGATGAGAGGGAGTGGAGGGGGTTGGCTAGTGCAGTTGGGTCTAAATAGTAGATCGGCCGCAGTGCACCTTACTCAGTCCAGCGCTGGGAGCTCTCCTCCTCTTCACTGCAGCCTATCACTGCTCAGAAGTGTCTTAGAAGGGGGCTCCTACCCCGTGGCATAGGGATCACCATAACAGCCATAGCAGCTGCTTTGGGGCCAGTAGGCAGCCACGGGGTGGCCCAATGGCAATGGCAGGCGGTGATAATGGGTCTGCATTGCAGTGGGCCCTCTGATATACAGAGTAATGAGAGCTCGGCATAGGAGAGTAATCATCTATACTGGGCTGCTATCTATTACTGGAGACTCCCCTGACTACCCATACTGGAGCCACCTGATACTCGGGGTAACTCTGGGTACCACTAGTGGGGCGCACTTCTGAAAGTCGTATACTGGGGGGCTACCTAGTACTGAAAGTACATCTGGTTACCAGTACCGAGGGGGGAGGGGGGTCTAATTCTAAGTGGTACCTTTGGCTACCTAAAACTGCTGAGTGGGTTTTTTTTTTTTTGGGGGGGGGGGGGGTACGCCCCAAAGTTTTGCCATGGGGTACCATAGTTTCTAGCTATGCCCTTGCATAGGAAGCCTACCTACCCTTCTGAGCAGTGATCAGCTGCAGTGAAGAGGCGGAGGAGGAGAGACCAGATAATTGTGCTCCTAAGCGGCCTATCTGCTCTTTAGATGGGGGGATGAGGAGAGAGAGGCGGACGGTGGACCCCTTTAGCCTTGGACACCCTTAATACCCCCCACTTCAGCCCCCCCCCCATCCCAACTGATGGTTGTATTGCGAGTTTTAGATATTTTTTGCCTATTCAGGTGAAGGCTTTACATAGGAACCAAATGTAAACTTCACAAACAGACCTCAGAGACTTTTGAGTAGAGCAGATTGTCCAAATGATGGTGCTATTATGGAATAAAAGTTACCTACAGATGTACTTGGCTAGTTGGCCTGCATGCTTTAATTATTACTTGCTAGCATGATGCTCCTGTGTGGACAGACCACAGGCAAATCATTTCAGCCCCAGCCTGTGTCTAACAGTAAGCTTTCAGCTACTAAGCCTTCTTCAGAATCTATTAATCTATTCCTCTTGACTGACAATGTTAGAACAAGCAATCAGAAGGAGGTTGAGAGATTTTTTTTGCAAATATAAGTGTCATCCAGATACATTAATTACAAGGGATCTTGCAAGGATTGTGAGGTATTTATGGCAAATAGATAAGATCCTTGGTTCACTTAATGCCTACATAGACTCATGCTGACATGGAGAGTTTTTACAGACCCTATGTTCACTGTATGCTCCTGGAGCCTGAAAACAGTTAACTGTTTGTTACTGAGCAGGGGGCCCTCAGAGGGGCGCAGTGATTCCCGTGGTGGGAGCAGTGCCCCAGTGTAGCATCGCCACTGCTGATGCATTCCATGGCCAATTAATTTTACTTTTTTTACACAGAAGCCTGGACGCAACTTACATTGACTTCTTATGAACTGTAACTAGGGCTTATTTTTGGAGTAGGGCTTATATTTAGAGAATCCTCAAAAATCCTGAAAAAAATCATGCTAGGGCTTGTTATTTTCTGGGAAGGTTTTATTTTCAGGGATACAAAGGCCTCAATTTACTAAGCAGTTTAGACTAATCTATTGATGGTTTTTAGTCTACTGATGGTTTGGTGTAATGTTTTAGACCTGTTTTTAGACCTGGTCTAAAACATTCAGTAATTAGGTCAGTAAAGCAGGGGAAATGATCAAAAGATGCAATTCACAAAGGCAAACAAGGAGTAACCAAGCCCACTTTTTCTGACAGAGATTAGACCAGCTGATTTCTGCTGGAAAAAGTAATTCTGTGAGGTATTTTATGTGTGAGGATGGAACCTTTTGAATTAATTATGCAGGAGTATAATTGTATTCAGAGGAGAGCTCATCAGAGGAGAAGGATGTCAGTCATAGCTACTCGTTTGTGAATTGCATCTTTTGATCATTTCCCCTGCTCTACCCACCTAATTACCAAATGTTGTAGACCAGGACTAAAAACAGGTCTAAAACATTCGGTAATTATTAGTGAATTCCCTCTTGATGCAACTGATTTACACCAAACCATCAGTAGACTATAAACCATCAGTAGACTAGTCTAAACTGCTTAGTGAATTGAGGCCAAAGTAACTTTAGTCACACAGGGAACAAGCAGGCGACCAGTGGAGGAAAAGCAGTCTGAAACAGCAAGCTATATTATATGACTGTGTGTTACAATCTAGCACTTTTGGAAATACACCAGGCTTACATTGTAAGGGAGCTATTTGCAAATTCCATCCACTGACATGAGTTATGGACTTTTATTGACATTCCTCCTGACTCTGAGCAGGACAGTAAAATGGCCAAATTAACTTACCTGGGGCTTCCTCCAGAGCACAGAAGGTCCATGCATACGCAGTTGCGCACGACTTCAGCTAAAAGCCGCCTCTCTAACAGAGCCGCTGGAGGAAGAACGTAGGGAGCCCGTAGAGGGAGCTCACGGACTACGAGGGGCTGGAGGAAGCATAACACAGAATAAGCCTATGTGACCTGCTGGGCTGAATAGTTATAGAGCATACATGTCAAACTCCGGTCCGTGGGCCACATCTGGCCCTCGGAGCCATTACATTTGGCCCTCAGGTGGTTTTCCCACTTTACATTATGTTCGGCTCTCTTAGGACCACCAGAGGCGTACGAGAGATATCGGCGCAGGAGACTTGGGTGCAGGACACAGCCGGTATATGGCTGATCCTGCTGCTGCACAAGTCCCGGCTGTGTTAAATACTATTCCCCCTAGGCCACCATGGATGGTGGGGAATGAAAAAATGTGGCTTCCAGCAATTGCCGGAAGCCAAATTATTGTGTTTTAAAAGTAACTTCAGCTCTGCCTTCTGACGGTGCCGAAGTTACTCCCTGTGCCTGCTATAGTCGTAATTCCTATTACAGCCTATGGTGGCGCCGGCTGCGCCCAAGTCTCCAGCGCTGGAATCACCATGTTCGCACCAGAAAAGCTATGTTTGAGGCTAAGCCTTAGATCCCCAGGGAAGATAAATGGGGAGGGGGAAAGCACAAGATACCATGGAACTGTATAGGAGAGGGAGGGGGCCACAAGACACCAGGGAACTGTATAGGGGAAGGAGGGGGCCACTAGACACTAGGAAACTGTATGGGGAGGGAGGACCACTAAACACCATGGAACTATACAGATGGAGGAGGGCTGCTAGACACCAGGGAACCGTATAGGTAAGGAGGGGGGCACTAGACACCAGGGAACTGTATGGGGAATGGAGGGGGGCTATTAGATACCAGGGAATCTTATAAGGGAGAGAGGTGGCCAATAGACATTGAGGTTGGCCCACGACTTGGTCCCAGAGCTCAATTTTGGCCCACTTCAATTTCGAGTTTGACACCCTGACCCCTGTTATAGAGGCACCAGTGGGATCGGTGGGCTGGAGAAAGATCGGGGAAACCTCTGGACTACCCAAAGGCTTCCCACTAATACGCTAAATATCTAACGTTTAGACTTCTTTTTGCCATTTCAGGATTTCTTTCAGTTCAAAGGAGGTGAAATGAATTCTCGTATAATTACGTAGAAGTTCTTGAGTAGTTCCATCAGTTCAATTACAGATGAAAACGTAAAACAAATGAATCGTTCTAAAACACAAAGGGTTGTCCACTCAAAACTACTTTGATTATTCCTTGGAAATACCATGCAAACTTGGCGTGGTGCAGAGGACTACAACGTAGAAGAGCAATAACAGAGCAGAATACCAGTGTTTAATAAATATGCTCATAAACGGTCTTTGTTGTCAGTATAGGTTTCTGGTTTCAATTTTGTTTTACGACGAAGATGAATATAGATTGAAGAAGATTCCTTCCAACTGTTTTTATTGTACTCTTTATTACAGATCTTCTGCTCCCGCCCTCAGTTTGAGGACCTCTGCCAGTGACCACCGCCTAGTCATCTTGTCCTAGATGCATTCCGAGAAGTTACGTTGTCATCTTTCACAGCAGATTATAGAATGGGAGGCATCTCATTCGCTAAAGCTGATCAGGTCTCTTGCCAGATTGTAACTCAAAGGACCACAAAGACCCGATTGTCAGGATGTGGTGGCCAGGAGGAAGGACCAATTAAATGCCCCATAAGTCTGAATACTCACCTAACGACGCAGGAAGATGGATCAAAGCGACTTCCCCAGACGATGATCATTCCCCGATTCATCTTCCTGCTGGTGGGTACACGTGTCGGCACATGAAGGGCGCAAACGATAGTTAAAGCGATCATGGCACATTGCGTGGGAGTTGTCTGGGATCTTAAAGATACTCACCTAAGGAGAGGGAAGGCTCTGAGTCCTAATGAGCCTTCCCTCTCCTCTCCCGGGGCCCTCCGTGCAGCTCAGGATCCTCCGTTCAAAGCCCCCGCCGCGGGGGACTTCAGAAGTCTTCGGGAGTCGAGTCCTTCCAAAGACAGATGGCTCCATACTGCGCACGCGTGATTACGCAATAGAGGGCGCTCACGCATGCGCAGTATGGAGCGGCCTGCCTTCGGAAGCCCGAGTGCTCCCTAAGACTTCCGAAACCTCCCTTCGGCGGCGGAAGTGGCAGTATTTGACGGAATTGGTCAAATGCTGCTACGGGGGATCCTGAGCGGGACTGGGCACCGTGAGAGGAGAGGGAAGTCTCATGAGGACTCAGAGCCTTCCCTCTCCTTAGGTGAGTATCTGACTTTTGTTTTTTTAGGACGGGTAACTTGACTAGACTGAGAGAGAATTAGATTGAGTGTGAGCTATATTAGTAACTAGCTAGGTGTATTTGTGAGAAAGTGACAGTAGATTATTAGTTTGAGTGATAGATTGTAGTGTAGTGTATTAGTAGTTGCTGTGTGGAGAGGGTTAGACAGAGCCAGCCAGGCCACAGGCTTAGTGTTTGACAGAGTCAGAGTGAGTTAGGTGATTGATTAGTTGAGTTTAGTGCAAGTTTTTTTTTGTTTTTTTTCTAAGTTCATTTTTTTTAAATTTATTTTGTTTTTTTTTTATTTATTTTCTTTATTTCACCCCCTTATTTTCTTATCTGTTCTGTCGCTCATACCCCTTCCCCAATAAAGTTTGTGGCCCCTAAACAATGGAGAGAGAGCAGCAGCAATTTCCTGCCACTCCTAAAAGAAAATGGAGTGATGGTGGTGTTGGTGGATCACGTCAAGTACGTGAGCAGGTTGAGGGTGGCAGCAGCAGCAGGAAGCGTTCCCCCCTGGTCAGAGAGGTCTTCCCTGTGTTCGCACGCAGGAAAATTTTGACAGAGCAGCAGGCGAAGAGAGTTGTCGATTATTTAGATCAGGAACCCTCTACCCAGTCTGAGGAACTTGAAGCTAGTGGCAGCAGCACCAGTAATGGCCAGGTTCCTCATGACCAGAACCCGACCGCAGCTGCTTCTCTTGACGAGGTTGCTTCCGCTCAGTACTCTCCTCCAGAAGCAAGCATACATACATCGATGAGAGAGATGTGGAGAAGGATTGGGAGGAGGCATTGGAGGAGACCATGGGACCAAGCTCCCAAGAAGTGGTGGGTTCTGTGGTGACAGAAATGGCCCCTGTGTTTTTTTCATCCAGTGTCACCAGTCAACATCACCACCAGTCAACTACAGAGGTGTTTGGTGGTCAGGTGGAGGGTCCAGAAGAGTCACTTATGGGTTCCAGTTCTTTGGTTGAACTGGATGATATTTTGGATGATGAGGCGGCTGATCCAACGTGGTCGCCATCTGGTGGGTTAGGCACTAGAAGGCTTGAGCAGCATGGAGAAACAGAGCAGACGGTTGGCCAGCAGCCTGCAAGTGCTTTCCCGTCTGTCAGTACCCGCCACCAGTCCAATGCTGAGCATCGAGGTGCTGGAACAGGTTGCACCACTGTTCCACATGCACGCACGTCCCCTGCATGGAATTATTTTACTGTTCTTGAAGAGGATGAATACAGGGCAGTCTGTTCTGTGTGCGCAGAGGCAAATCGGTCTCGGTGAGCAGAGGCAAATCGGGCAGCGGGTTCGGCACTTCAGGGCTGATAAGCCATCTGCGCAACCACCACAGATGGGAGTTTGAATATTTAAAAAATTACAATAAGATGGGTGGAGGAAAAGCAGCAGCAACAGGCCTCTCCTCTTCTTTTTCTAGTCTTCCTGTCCCTATCCAACCTGCTCAGTCCCATTATACTTCAAATCCCTCTGCATGCCAGGCTGGAAGAGGGCTCCAGACCTCGGCAAGCACCTCATCATCACCCTTGTTGGTTTCCTCTGAAATATCACCAGTGTTCCAGCGTCAGGCCTCTGTGCCAGAAATGTTGGAGAGGAAGCGGATGCTCCCTGCAAGTGATCCGTTTGTTGTGAAAAATAATGCGCTCCTGGCAAGGCTGTTGGGCTAACAGCTGCTGCCCTACCAGTTTGTGGACTGTGCCCCCTTCCGTAGACTGATGAACAGTGTTGCTCCACAATGGCGGATCCCCAGCCGCCATTATTTTGCCAGGAATGCTAGCCCTGCCCTTCACCAATCACCAGCACATTGTGGAGTGTGTCGGCCGGTCTATGGATCACACTGTCGGTAGCAAGGTGCACTTCACTATGGATGGGCAGGGAAAGTATCAAACTTTTACCACCCATTGGGTCACCCTCCATGGTGCTGCTGAGGAGGGTGCAAGATCTGGGGCATCTCAGCTGGTGGTGCCGCCACGTGGGTTGAAGGGGAGGCCTGTTCTACTTCCCTCTGCTACCTGTTCTGTCCAAGGCCAGTCTGCCGTTGCTGAGCCTCCCAGCAAGTGGTCCCGCTCCTACACTGGTCTGCAGCACCATTGATGCCAAGCAGTGCTGAAACTGGAATCCATGGACGAGAACAGGCAAACCGGATCTGTAATCCTTGCAGCCTTACAGGATCAGATTCGGCACTGGCTAACCCCCCGAAAACTGGAAACAGGTATAGTGGTGTCTGATAATGGTGCCAACATGCTGGCCGCCATTTCGCAAGGTGACTACACTCACTTACCTTGCTTGGCCCACGTCTACAACCTTGTAGTGCAGAAATTTTTACTCACTTTTGATGGGTTGAAGGACGATGTGGCCTCAGCACGAAAAGTGTCAGCCCACATCCGTCGCTCCGCAACCGCCACCGCGGCCTTGAAACTGCTGCAGCGCCGCCATAGCCTGCCGCAGCACAGGCTTATTTCCGATTGTCTGACGCGGTGAAACTCCACCCTCCACATGCTGGAGAGGTTGTGGGAGCAGCGAAAGGTGGTCAGGCTATACCTGTCTCAGACATCTTCCTCCAGAACAGGGCCACTACTGGACTACATTACTGGGGACCAGCGGCAGCTGATTGGACAGGTGTGCAAAGTGTTGGAGCCGTTTGAGCAGGCAACAAAAGTGGTCAGTGAGGAGCACTGCAGCATATCAGAAGTGCTCCTTATTGTCTTCATGCTGGACAAGGCTCCTGACAAACTGCTAGAACAGGGGGAGAAAGCCCTACTGAACAGTGGTCAGTCAAGTGGGGGAGTGAGTGAGCATGCTCAAGTGCTGGATGAGGAGGCAGAGCTTGTGGAAGCGGAAGAGCCCATTGTCCAGGAGTGGGAAGAAGATTCTGATGATGTGGAGCTGGAGCATGACGACAGTTCTGACAGCCAGGAAGAGGTGATTAATGGCAGACATCTCTTCCCTATGGCTGCGCATATGCTCCAGTGCCTCCGTAAGGACCCCCGGATTAAAACTCTAAAATCAAGGCTTGACATGTAGGTGGCCACCATCTTAGATTCCCGGTGCAAGGGGAAAATGCGCCAATTCACACCCCCCTCCCAAGCAGACGCCAGAATGAGCCAGATCCGGGATGCCCTTCTTCATTGGGTAGAAGATGCGTTTCCTGCACCTGTATCTGGTAGTCCCACTCTCAGCAGCAGGACCAATAGCCAATCTGTGAACCTGCTGAGTATGCTGAAGGAATTTTGTCAGCCAATGCCAGATACTCCTTCTAGCAGCAGCACCACCAGCGGACAAAGTAGTCACCGCCATCAGCTGGCCCGTATGGTGAATGATTACTTGGGGTTGGCCAGTGCTCCAGACAATATGGAGAGTAATGATGATATCATGGAGTATTGGACAAAACAACTGGATACCTGGCCTGGACTTGCTCAGTATGCACTGGAGGTTCTTGCATGCCCCGCCACCAGTGTTCTTTCTGAGCGAGTATTTAGTGCTGCAGGTGGGGTGGTCACCAACCAACGGACCCGTCTGTCCACAGACAATGTGGACATACTAACATAAAAATGAACGAGTCATGGATCAGTGATAATTACAAGGCCCCTCTCACTAATACATGATGATGATTAGACTAAATTACAATGTGCTGTTTTTCAAGCCTCAAAGGCTCTCCCTTTCAAACTCTGCTGCCTTTCACTACCATCGCATATTTTTGCATTTTAAGATTAAAAAAAATCAGTTTTTGCAGCATTCCGACGTTATATCACTAACCCTATGCTTTTGGCCAACGACTACTCCTGCTGCTTTAAAAAAAAAATTATAATGACTGCCGTGAAACCACCTCTATGTCTCAGGGCCTCCGATGCTTCAAAAACGAGGTTTCAAATGAGATTACTGAAATAATACCGCCGGAATGTAACGGTTACGGAATTTCGTTCTGAAGGAATTCCGAATTTCCGCGGAGTCGGAAATCGCCCCTTCCGATCATCCCTACCTATAATTGTTATGAGGGGTGTGTAGCCTCTTTATAAAGGTACTTTACTGTTTATGCACAGCCTGGGTCTTTATTTTCTCTCTCTTATGCCTGGTACACACCACGGTATTTCCCTTCAGATAGATGGCTCGAATCGATTATTTCCCACAGGTCCAATCTGATTTCCTATCATTTTTCTGATCGTTTTTCCGATCACTTCTATACAAAATCGATCAGAAAAAAGATTGGAAAATCAAATCTGACCTGTCAGAAATAATCGATTTGACCTGCCTGACGGGAAATTGTATGCTGTGTACCAGGCAGTACCCCTCCACCTCTCCCTCACCTTCCTTGACCTCCCTTTCCGTCCACCCAAAGCCGGATCAATCACAATGCAAACCTAGGCAGTTGCCTAGGGCCTGTAGATAGTCTAGGGGCCTGGCAGATGCTAGCCCTCACCAAATCTAAACTAAAAAAAGAAAGCCAGGAGACCATCAGCTGTGGACAAAAAATGCTATCTTGCCTACTCAATAAAAATGTGTTTTCCTACTTTTTATAATCCATACAGCTATCATATTTGCTTTTGTGCACAAGTATTATTATTCATTTAGAAATTACAAGTTCCCAAAGTACAGTTTATTTGCTCTGAAAGCTGCCATTGCATTTTATTCATATTACATTATTTATATATTGTAATGTACCCAGTGATTATTTGTGAGCTGTGCCTGATCTGCACATGTTAGAAGGAGTTTCTGCACTGCCAGGGAATGTTTACATTCTTCACTTGCTACAATTAAAGAGAGACTGAAGCGAACAAAAATTGCTATTTTTACCTGGTAGTTCGCTTCAGTACTGTCACTAGATGTAAACCGCCGCATCCCCGCCACAAAACGAGGGCTTTAGACCCCTCAAATCCCCGGGGGCAATCCGGCCGGCGCTTTCTGAAAGAGGCAGAGCTTTCAGCTGCAGCTCTGCCTCTACTGATGTCAATCGCCGCCTCTCCCCGCCCCTCTCACTTTTCCTTCACAGAGAGGGGCGGGGAGAGGCGGAGATCCGCACTGCGATTGATGTCAGGAGAGGCAGAGCTACAGCAGAAAGCTTTGCCTCTCAGGGCAGCACAATGGTCATGGATGTTTGCCCCGGGATTTGGGGGGTCTAAACCCCTCGTTTTGCGGCGGGGATGCGGCGGTTTACATCTAATGAGACCAGAGCCTCTTTAAGTAAACACAAGATAATGTTATCACCTGTTTGTATGTGGATCTCACTGCAGGAAGCTTTCTATTGAAAAAGTAAGACCTGTGTTTAACTGTTTGAACGCTGTTCTGCTAAAAAAAATTGTGGCACTATATTATATGCTATAAATAATCTTTTAGAGAAAAGAAAAATGCTGAGTTTCATACTACTTTAAGACGTAACAGGGCCCTAAGTAAGGTAGCAGATTTGGGGTGCCCTTGGGGTCCTTTTGGTAACCTGAGGTGGAGCAAGAGCAAAGAAGGTGACAGGTGCCCCCCTTCACACCCACTAGGCCCCAAGCACCTGCCTAGGTTGCCTGGTGGATGATCCTGCTCTCTCTCACTTTATCTCTCTCTCTCTCTCTCTCTCCACCCTCCAGCTCTTTTTCTGTCCCTCTCTCCAGTCCTCTCTGCCGCACACAAGAATACGTCTGGAATTTTTCCAAAATGAATCACCTATCAACCTCTATTTGCCAGAGTGCCTGCTAAGCCAATTCATAAACCTTTTTCAGAAAATTACATTTTCCAGCGAAGGAGAAGCCAGAAAAGAAATATGGGTGATGGGAACAAACAGGACTCTGTTGTTGTGTGACGGCAATGGCTGTGTCACCCAGGGCACCTTCCTCTGTCAACATTACCCTTATTAGAGGGAGCGCTGGTCTAATGGCTTCTAGATCATTTTATTTTCATTAACTCTTACATCGGTTTGCTTGTTAGACAGTTTACGAGTTTATAAACCGACCTATTAAACCTCTTTTTAAATTAAATTATTTCTATTTTCTAAAAAAAAATTAAAAAAGATCGACCGTCCACCTCTGCTGGGCTTATAAACGAGAAGAACAAAAAAAAAAAAAGGGCAATATCAAAAAGTAAATAAGAGTCCGTATACCATAATGACGCTTAATGAATTATGGACCCATTAAGAAATATAATGAAGAAATAATGCAGAAAACAAATATTGTATTCCAAGGTTCAAAAATAATCGTAGGCTAAAAATAGGTAGAGGTGTTCATGCATACTGAACATAGTTCATGCATGGTATATAAACATCCAGCAATATTACAGGTGCGTGTTAATTTGATATAAGGATAAGTACCACAAAGACGAGAGGAAACCTGACCTTGCAAGCTTGCAATCTAGAGCACAGGTGTCAAACTCAAGGCCCGTGGGCCAGAGGCGTATCTAGAGGGGTGCAGGCACGGCTTGTGTCATGGGCGCCATGCCTGCCCCTGTGCCTCCCTGTCACTCAGACCTCAGATCAGATTAATACTGTTATCTGGGGAGCATGGCTACTTAACTTATGTATGTAGGGCGCACTTGGCTTAGTGTTAGAATAGAGTACAGAGAGTGAATAACTGGGGGGGGGGGGGGCGCAATTTCAGTGTTTGCCACAGGTGCTATATTACCCAGATACGCCCCTACCGCGGGCCTCCTTGCCATTTTATGTGGCACTCCAGAGCTTCAAATGTGCATCATTGTAAGCAGTAAAAACAACAGCACACTGCCTTCCCATCCAGATGAGCTCACCGGTGACAGTCTTACTGGATGAAGAAGGATTGGAGTCTGATGAAGGCTGCACAGCCGAAAGCTTACTCTTATTCTTTTAAGTTGGCCAATAAATGGTACCATCCTGATTCAAAACTTCTTGGTTTAAACATTGCTAGTTTGAGGTGGGGTGCAGCAACTACCCATAGGACCCCCCCAATGAAATTACCATGGGGCCCCGTCTTGGGAACCAAACCCCATTGTGTGGCTGGTAAACTCCCCCAAAACCCCTTTCCGCACCACCTCAGCTTACCAAAAAGACGCGTACGTACAAAAAGGGCTCCCGGACAAAAAGGGCGCGGGGTGTAAACGCTAATTAATAATTAATCATTAATAGCGTTTATAAAAATAGTGTGCTATATTTCGTTTACAAATAATGTTTTACAAAATTATAAATCATTAAATAATGTTTATGAAATCGGCAATTGTGAAAACGTTAATCTTCCCTGTTTCAAAATTTAAACTTATAATTACGTTTATTAAAAAAACAATAATATTTGTTTAATTGTTATAATTGTATATTATTGTGAATAACCTTCATTTATGGTTTGTTCTTATAATAAAATCTGAAAATATTCTTTATAACGATGATATAAATATAACTACGTTCGTAATAAGTGTTGTAAAACATTAGTGAGTATTACTAAAATTTTACTAAAACTATACCTAAGCCTAGTCTTACACAGAACCCTCCCTATACCTATCCCTAACCCCTAGACCCCCCTGGTGGTGCCTAAACCTAAGACCCCCCTGGTGGTGCCTAAACCTAAGACCCCCCCTGGTGGTGCCTAAACCTAAGACCCCCCTGGTGGTGCCTAACCCTAAGACCCCCCTGGTGGTGCCTAACCCTAAAACCCCCCTGGTGGTGCCTAAACCTAAGACCCCCCTGGTAGTGCCTAAACCTAAGACCCCCCTGGTGGTGCCTAACCCTAAGACCCCCCTAGTGGTGCCTAACCCTAAGACCCCCTGGTGGTGCCTAACCCTAAGACCCCCCTGGTGGTGCCTAACCCTAAGACCCCCCTGGTGGTGCCTAAACCTAAGACCCCCCTGTTGGTGCCTAAACCTAAGACCCCCCTGGTGGTGCCTAAACCTAAGACCCCCCTGGTGGTGCCTAAACCTAAGACCCCCCTGTTGGTGCCTAAACCTAAGACCCCCCTGGTGGTGCCTAAACCTAAGACCCCCCTGGTGGTGCCTAAACCTAAGACCCTCCTTTATTATGTGGATAATAATGTTTTACTAATTGTGGCTGCAAAAAATATATTGCAATTTACGTTACGTACTGATCGCTTTATTTTGTGAATAATAATGTTTTACAAACAGTAAGGGATAAAACTTTAAATAATGTTTTAATTAGTTAAATAAGATGCACCACAACTCCCAGCATGCCCGCCATTGAGGAATCACAGCTGACTGCCTGGGGGACATCCGGGGCACGTGCCATTGATCTGACTATGGGGGGAAGCCATTGCTAGCATCTTGTCTTGGGCCACATTTCATTGTGATCCTTTTCTGCTGAAGCACATTTCATTGTGATCCTTTTCAGCACTGGAGCAGGTAACTGCTCTACTGAATTATTCTACAGATTGGGGAGGCGAGGCCCCCCCCCCCCCCCCCCCCCCCCATCCCCATGAAACTGCTCAATAAATGTTAAAACTTAATAAACGATTTGTCCTGTAACTTAAAGTGTAACTGTCATCAAAAGTAAATTATTTATTTTTATCTGGTAAACGAGTAATAGGGATGCTAACTAGGCAATCCAAAAGTTAAAAATCACTCTTAGTTTTCATCTCCATAAAAAACTCATTCCCCAGTTTGCCTGGCTCTTATTTGGTTCACCTGCTGCACAAAGGAAGTTGCAGGGCATGCTGGGTTTTCTGTTTTTTCTTCTTTATTTCCCCTCAGACATAACTAATGCAGCCTGGTTGGCTGAAGCCTCTTTCCCTCCTATTTTCCCCTCCCACACCTCTGTTCCTTTCTGATTGGCCAATATTTGTCAATGCACTTTCTATTGCAGAGCTGGGAGGGAGTGTCTGACGACTGGGAGGAGAGCTGGCAATGATACACAGACAGAGTAAGGGAGGAAATTATATCAGGATTGGCTTCAAGACAGACACAGTCAAAATGGGAAATCCTAAGAAATTTCTCTTTTTTTACTATAGTAAAATCACTCAAATCAAAATGTGGACAGTGCAATACATATGTTATATAAGTAGAGCAAGTATTTATCTACTTATATACTATATGTGGTTTTTTTTTTGGGGGGGGGGGGGGGGGGGCTTTTGATAGTATGGCTGACAGCTCCACCTTAAGGTACGTACACACATCCTGATTTTCCACCCAACTTGTCGTCCGACTTGTTGCTTGAACGACAAATTGGACATGTATACGTGCAGTCGAGCGACTGATAATAGTTGGTTTGCACGATCCGCTTAGCAGATCCACTGGACCAACTGTCGTTCAAACGACACGACTGTCAGGTCCGCATTTGTGTACAAACGACTCCTAGTCGTCTGTCCAACTAATAGACGTTCAAACATACAGTCATTTAATCTAGTCCATTGTTCTATCCAGTCCATTGTCTATTATGAAGTTGGTTAAACGTCATGTAAATTAGGATGTCAGCCGCTTTGTGTGTACAGGACGTTTGAACGACTTGCTGTTTGCACTTCAAGTCGTTCAAACGACCAGTTTAAATAACATTCAGGCGTAAAGTTGAACGTGTGTACGCACCTTTAGACTAAGTCTTAGATTTTGGCCCCTTATGTGATTACGTTTGACACCCCTGATCTAGAGCATACATGTCAAACTCTGATCCGCAGGCCAAATCTGCTCATCAGAGCCATTAAATATGGTCCCCAATTGGTTTCCCCGCTTTGCATTATGGTTGGTGAAATCTAGAGCACCAGGAAAGCTATATTGGGGGTGCAGCCCTAGCCATGCTCCTTCATGTAAAACCCGCTCAGTAGCGCTCACGCATGCGCAGTGACATCTCACTTGTACACATGGCCTGTGCATTCTGAGCGGGGATGAGCACTGCAAGCTCTTTTCTGAACATATGCAAGAAGAGCTTGTGGGATATGTTCTCATGGTCACACTCTCCTTTGTGTACGAGCGCATGAGCAACTACTGCAATGCCTGCGCAGTGAGCCATACCGGTACTTAAAGAGCCGCTATTAGTAGCTGCAGTTTGCATAGTGGGTGACCATTTTTGTCATGGGTGGGTGTTTAAAGAGGACCTCCAGAGCCAAAATGAAACCCCAGCAGCCTGCAAGTAAAAGAAAGTAAATAGCAAGTAAATAGCTTGGCGTTTTTCTCTGGAGAGAGAGAGAGGAGGCGGGGCCAGGCGCTGGAAGTCGGGTGATGCAGGGACTTCGAGACGGCATCGCATGACAAGACTTCTTGTGTAAATATAACTTTCTTTTACTTGCAGGCTGCCAGATTTTCATTTTTACCCTGGAGGTCCTCTTTAAGGTTAGGCCCCACCAAGGGAGGTTATTAGTTGTCTGGGAGGGGGGGGGGGGGGTTAATTAGTTGTCGAGGGGGGTTATTAGTTGTTGAGGGGGGTTATTAGTTGTCTGGGAGGGGGGGTTATTAGTTGTCTGGGGGCGTTATTAGTTGGAGGGGGGGGGGGGTATTAGTTGTCCGCTGAGGGAGGGTTCTGTGTGAAAGTAGGGAGAGGTTAGGTTGTAGCAAAATATTGGCAAATATTACCGATATTTCACTATATCAATTCAGTAGGAGAATATCAGTAAATTTACAGATATTCTACTACCGCTACAATAAGCGCCCTTAACTGTTTTTTTTCCCAGTTTACGCCGTGCCCAGATTAGCGCGCAGCCAGGGCCGGGGCAAGGCAGAGGCGAGAGTGGCTCCAGCCTCAGGGCGCAGTGTAGGAGGGGGCGCACAACTCACTCAGCTATCATTCCCCTATTGTGTTTGAAGCAGAGAGAAATAAGAAAAGGGGATACATGGCAGTGACTGCAAGCCAGATAACAGAGATTAAGGTGTTGGGGGCCCTGGGGCACCTCTTAGTCTAATAGCAATCAGTGTGTGACGGCCGGGGTGGGAGGGATGGAGGGGCGCACTTTGGTGTGTCTGCCTTCGGTGCTGGAGGACCTTCTCCCGGCTACATTTCTAAATGTATGCTTTCTACTTGCTAGGTGTTGGAATAGTCATTCACAGGTAAGGCGAGAAAACATCTCCTAAGAGAAGTCTATTAAACCCATGTCTCTCTTCTCTGCGTCTTTCTCCCCCTCGCCCACCTTACCCCCACCATCGCCCACCATCCAAATCTCTATCCAGCGCATGATATGTCTGGAATTTTTCCAAAATTACTCACCCATCAAAATGTATTTGCCAAAGTGCCTGTTAAGCTGTTTAATAAACCTCTGAGAAAATTACATTTTCCAGCGCAGTGAAGTCTGGAGAGGAATATGAGTGACTGGGATAAATAGCACGCTGTTATTACTTGCAAGGAAAGCCAGAGTTTTTAGGACCACTTTCCCCCACCAATATTTCTTTTATTAAAGCGAACATGAAAATGTTGTCGGCTAATTTTATTCTGATTCGTTTTTAGCCCTTGTTTTTTGGAGAATTTACAAGTTGGTAAATTGATGTCATAAACCTTTTTACTTATTTTAAATTATTCTTCTAAAAGTTTTTTTTTTGTACAAATACAAATTTGCAGCAGAGTGCATGAATCATGTTCAATGTGATGGCGCTATATAAACGTGTAATAATACGAGAAACGCGGAGAGCTCACAAAAAGGCCGCCACGGTTTTTTCAGGTGTGTGACCTGAGCTGTGTGTACACCTGTTATAATCGTCCCCTCAAGTCAATCATTAGGAATCGTTTGGGGCAGCAGTTCTGGGATGAAAGCTGTACTTAGACTCTATCGACTTTATCTGTGCCCCTATACATATATATTTTTATTCATTATATATGTATATATTATAGCACTGACATCTTCTACAGCACTTTACAGAATACACAGTCATGTCACTGACTGTCCTCAGAGGAGCTCACAATCTAATCCTACCATAGTTATAGTCTAATGTTCTACCATATTATTATTATGAATTTATATCGAACTGACATCTTCTGCAGCACTTTACATAGTACATAGTCATGTCACTGACTGTCCTCAGAAAAGTTCATTATCTAATCCCTACCATAGTAATATAGTCTAATGTCCTACCATATTATTATTATGTATTTATATAGCACTGACATCTTTTGCAGCACTTTACAGAGTACATGGTCATGTCACTGACTGTCCTCAGAGGAGCTCATAATCGAATCCCTACTATAGTCATTGTCTAATGTCCTACCATATTATTATTTTGTGTTTATATAGCACCGGGGGAAAGGGAAGGGGGGGAACCCAAGAGTCCAACATGGAGAATCCTTTGCACACCATACAATACAGGACTCCGCCTACATGTCTCCTATTCCATTAACTTTTCTCCTGAGTTTTCTCCTAGTAATATTTCACACTTTATCGTTCAGCAAGCAAGAGAATATTCAAATGATTTATTTTTTTCCACCAACTTTTTGGAACTTTTTCAATTGCAAAATGCTCAACAGGTGCTTTGCAGAGAAGCTAAAAGATGATCTCTTGGGAGAACTCTCAGGAGAAAACGTAATACGCACACACGACACGGGCCTCAGTCCAAGGCAAGCTGTACATTGCCACCCCCAAGAACTCTATACATAACAATTGAGTAGCTAGATCAGTGGCGTAGCAATAGGGGTTGCAGAGGTTGCGACCATATTGGGGCCCTTAGGCCAGAGGGGCCCCGAATGACCCGCCCTCAACTACAATATTAGCTCTCTATTGGTCTTGTGCTCATAATAATCACTTCTATAGATACTTTGAATAGTGGTAATTATTAACAAGCTGTTCCCCATCCCCTGCTTGCATCTCTGACACTGTAGTTGCCATTGGCAGGTTTTGGTGCGCCGTATCAATTGTTATGTATAGAGTGCTTGGGGGGCCCCATTGTAAAACTTGCATCGGGGCCCACAGCTCCTTAGCTACACCACTGGGCTGGATGGTGTAATGGTTAAGGGCTCCGCCTCTGACACAGGAGACCAGGGTTCGAATCTCAGCTCTGCCTGTTCAGTAAGCCAACACCTATTCAGTAAGGATTTCTTTGGGAGAGACTCCCTAACAATGCTACTGCCTACTGAGGATGCTCTAGTGGCTGCCTCACAAGCGGCAAGCGCTTTAAGTCCGACAGGAGAAAAGTGCTGTACAAAAAAATGAATTATTATTATTATATGGTGTGCCAAAATCTGCCAAGGACGGCCACAGTAGTAGAAGGGAAGCAGGGAATGGGGAACAGTTTATTAAAGGACAACTGCCATATTTATTTCCTGCTAAACAATGCTAGTTGCCTGGCAGCTCTGCTGGTCTATTTGGCTGCAGTAGTGTCTGAATCATGCCTGAAACTAGCATGCAGCTTATCTTGTCAGATCTGAGAGTAATGTCAGAAACACCTGATCTGCTGCATGCTTGTTCAGGGTCTATGGCTAAGTATTAGCGGCGGAGGATCAGCAGGACAGCCAGGTAACTGGTATTGCTCAAAAGGAAATAAATCTGGCAGCCTCTGTATCCCTCTCACTACAGTTGTCCTTTAATGATTACTGCTATCCAAAGCATCCATAGAAGTGATTATTACCAGCACATGGCCAATAAAGAGCTAATACTGCCATTGAGAGAGGGCCCCTCTGGTCCAAGGCTCTCAAAGATAAGCAACAGCATAATAACCTTTTAAAAAAAGCATTTCTTTGTTACAGCTGATACAAATTTTGCAATAAATCTGCAGTGTGCCTACTTCCTGCTTTCATGGAAGCAGACATAGGGTTAACATCCTGTGTTTACAAATTAGCTGCTCTGCCATGGCAGAGGAGATTCTAAAAGGCTTAAAATCCCTCAGGAGGTGGTGGTGGACTCGCCTCCCCGAAGCAGACAAGAGACCGTCAGTTTTATGACAACAGGTTTATTAATATACTCCAAAACAAACAGTGCAGCGAGTTTCACGGGTATGTTCCTGCTTCCTCAGGCAATAAACAGATAGGAGTACACAGTATAGTCTCAAGGTCACGAATAGCGCCTCTGTGACTATACTGCGTGACCTTGAGACTATACTGTGACTATACCTTGAGACTATACTGTGTACTCCTATCTGTTTATTGCCTGAGGAAGCGGGAACATACCCGTGAAACGCGTTGCACTGTTTGTTTTGGAGTATATTAATAAACCTGTTGTCATAAAACTGACGATATCTTGTCTGCTTTGGGGAGGCGAGTCCACCACCACCTCCTGAGGGATTTTAAGCCTTTTAGAACCTTTTATTCTGCTGGCGCCTCTGTTCACTCTTACATTATCAATATCCACCCCTGGTGGAGGGGTTGATCCCCATATTTCCTGATCTACAGAGAGCGACTTAATCCTGAGTGAGGACAGGTCTAATCTCCTCACCTGCATCTACAGTGGTTGCCTAGGCGGTAACCCACGTTTGTGAGTATATACATTATATACTTTTCATTTCCAACCCCTTGTTTTGCATACTACACTATATTGGGTTCTCAGTATTTCTTTTGTCTTTAATGTCAGAGGAGATTCCTGAGCTGACACAGCTGAAGAGATCAAATTACACTTGTGATTAGTCACAGATGAGGGGGAGTTAGACAGGCTAAACTCTCTAAATACACACAAGGTGCATTTTTCTATGTTTTCCTTCTGTCCCGTGCAAGAGTTCAGGTCCACTTTAACAAAGAAAATGCCAGTGTTACCTCTATAATATTTTCAGCACTGGCGATAACTGGGCAGCGTTTCTCGGACTAACAGCTCGCCGCTGGGAGCCCGTCCAATAGCAGCTGAAATAATTTGTTATCAAGCTAGTTTTAGCTGAATCCCTTTTAGCCAGGACTTTTCATCTTAAGCCTTCCTGGATAGTTTAACAAGTCGGATGTGTGTATTCTAGCATAACACTTAATTGAAACCACAGCGCTAAACCATTTTACATCAGCACTGTGTCCATAGTGGCTTCTGCAGCCAGGACATGTGGACCCCATTTACTGCCTTGAGCTGCGATCGTCAAAGATTTAAAGAGAAGCAGACTTTTCCAAACCACTGAAATTATCAAAACTTGAACTTTTTAATTCCCCCCCCCCCCCCCTTTTTTTTTTCTTTGTAATGCTGAACAGTTCAGGAAACCTAGCAGCTTATTCACATCAGACAGATGTTACAGCAATAGCACACATGTTTGCAGATCCTCTTATGTTTAGACAGACAGATAGAAAGCTAGTGAGATGAATGGTGGATAGATGCAGTGCTGTTTTTAGGCATAGGCAAACCATTCAGACAGTCTAGACTGACAGAGGCAGGAGGGGACCCCACATGGCTATTCTTAGCATGCTGTACTTTATGACATTTTCACACATAACTGCTAGTCCCATTGCAAAAGGGATGGATGGTAATTTTAACACCGAAATTAGTGGAAAAGGTGGTCACTGTGGGGATACCAGGGTCACCTGTATGACAAGGAGAGACCAGGAGCCATATGGTGCAGTATTGTGGGGTATTAGATGTTAGATTGTAGTAAAAGAGTATTTATACTCACAAAGATGGGTTGCAGTCCCTGTAACCATCGTATATCGCCAACGGGGAAATAACTGTCCTCGCTCGGTATTCCAGGTCCTACTGGAATCTTTTTACATTAACCCTGTGGTTTGGGTTCTTCCATCTGGAGTGATAAAGACATCACCCTCCCCCCCGTATTAATATTTTTGTTTCATCACATTACCTATCTTTGGGAGCCTCCACCCCTCAGTATTTAACAGCGAAATTGGCACTGCTGATGGGCATAACAAAGGAGGTTTGGACAGCATCACATTGATATAGCGGTTGCTTTTGATGTGTAAATTCGTGAGCATACCTCCCAACTTTATGAAATGAGAAAGAGGGACACTTAAGCCACACCCCTGACCATGCCCCTGGCACATCCCTAGTCACGCATACCATAAAGATTTTATAAGAAAAATATGTTGTTTTATAATTCAAACCACACTGGTCCTTTCTATCCTGGATCATTTTCCTTCATATTAACATTTTAAAATTAGAAATATATCAATTTAATGGATGGGGATAAAGTTTAGAGTCAATGAAACACATTTTTCAGTAGATAAATACATATATAACAATAACAATAATATTTATATAGCGCTTTTCTCCCTGGGGACTCAAAGCGTTGTGACCCTGCATTATACAGTCTCAAAGGCTAGGGAAGAGAGGTGAGTTTTTAGCCTTTTTTTAACCCTCCTGGCGGTTTGCTAAAAAATCGCCAGGGGGCAGCAAATCTTTTTTTTTAATTTTTTTTTTTTTTCATGTAGCGAGACAAAGTCTCGCTACATGATAGCCGCTGCTCAGCGGCATCCCCCCAGCCCTTCCGATCGCCACCGGCGATCGGAGATCCGGAGATCCCGTTCAAAGAACGGGATCTCCCGGAGGGCTTCCCCCCGTCACCATGGCGACGGGGCGGGATGACGTCACCGACGTCATCGACGTCGTGACGTCAAAGGGGATTCCGATCCACCCCATAGAGCTGCCTGGCACTGATTGGCCAGGCAGCGCACGGGGTCTGGGGGGGGGGGCGGCTGCGGCGCGACGGATAGCGGCGGATCGGCGGGTAGCGGCGGCGATCGGGCACTGCACGCAGCTAGCAAAGTGCTAGCTGCGTGCAGCAAAAAAAAAATTATGCAAATCGGCCCAGCGGGGCCTGAGCGGTGCCTTCCGGCGGCTTACCCCGAGCTCAGCTCGGGCTTACCGCCAGGAGGGTTAAAACTGTCCAGAGAGGGAGCCTCTCGTACTGATTGTGGAAGTGAGTTCCATAGAGTAGGGGCTGCGTAGGAAAAGGCCCGAGCACCAAATGTTAAAGAGACACTGAGGCGAAAAAAAAAATATGATATAATGAATTGGTTGTGTACTATGAATAATTACTAGAAGATTAGCAGCAAAGAAAATATTCTCATACTTTTATTTTCAGGTATATAGTGTTTTTCATTGCATCATTCTATAATATGTGCACATTACACAACACTCAGCATTCAAAATGATTCTTTCAGAGCAGTCTGTGAAGTAATGACCTCTCCTCTAGCAGAGAAAAAGTAAACAGTTCACTTACAGTTGAGATAATAAAAGTCAGATAACAGCCCTCTCCACGACTAACTTAGTCGGAGAGCTTAATGGCTTGTTTGCATAGAGATAACAACTGGAGTTTCTCAACTCTTCCTGTACTAGAAACAATTAGACTGATGTATCTGATCTTAATGTTTTATTTCTTAGCTGTACTACACATACAAATCATAATATCATAATTTTTTTTCCGCTTCAGTGTCTCTTTAAGTGTATCCTGGGAATAACCAGCTTCATCTTGTTGGCAGAGCGGAGGGTGCGTGGAGGGGCATAAAGTTCCAATAGATCTGCTATGTATTTGGGTCCCATGTGGTGTAGAGCCTTGAATGTCAGCAGGCAGATCTTAAAATTGATTCTCCATTTTACTGGCAACCAGTGAAGAGTTTGCAGTACTGGAGTGATGTGTGAGCTGCGGGGGGCATTGGCTAGGAGTCTGGCTGCAGCATTCTGTACTAGCTGTAAGGGGCGCAGAACCTTTTCTGTAGATCCGATGAACAGGGCGTTGCAGTAGTCTAGGCGGGAGGATACAAATGCATGAACCAGGGCAGGTAGGTCTTCAGCTGGGATAAGGTGTTTGATTTTCGCTATATTTCTTAGATGGAAGAAGGAAGACTTGACGACAGCTGATATCTGCTGTTTGAGTTTTAGATTTCCATCCAGGATCACCCCAAGGTTTCGCACAGAGTCTTTATACTGTACAGTATCTCCCCCAATTGCTAGTTTGAGGTGGTGAGCGTTTTGAACTTTATCCATCATGTGTGGACCACCTACCACCAACACCTCTGTTTTGTCAGAGTTCAGCCTCAGCCAGCTGGTGTTCATCCAATTTTGTAAATCCACTAGACACGCATTTATGGATGCTGATGGGTCTTGGGTGCCAGGCTTGAAGGACAGATACAGTTGTGTGTCATCTGCATAACAATGGTATCCTAAACCATAGTTCTGGATTATTTTGCCCAGTGGGAGCATGTAGACTGCAAAGAGTAATGGTGATAGAACAGAACCCTGTGGAACTCCATAGGGAAGTGGCACTGGATTAGAGTAGTGTGTGCCCAGACATACTTGCTGTGTCCTGCCAGATAGGAAGGTCTGAAACCAGCTAAGAACAGTACCCCTTAGGCCACAGTAATTCTTCAGTCGCTGGATTAGTATTTCATGATCCACAGTATTAAATGCTGCAGACAAGTCAAGAAGAATCAAAATTGAGCAATCACCCTTGTCCCTTGCAGTAAGTAGATCATTCATTACATATTTACATAGAAAGAGGGACAAAGTCCTGAAAGAGGGACAAATGAGGAGGGAAGAGGTACAGAGGGACAGGGCTCCCAAAGAGGAACTGTCCCTCTGAAAAAGGGACAGTTGGGAGCTATGCGTGAGGAACAAACTGTTAAAAAAATCGATACTGGAACATAACAAAAAGCTCCTGGGTCCTCAAGCAAAAAATTGTCATGGGGCGTGGCCAGGCACACACATCCTTCATGCTCTACTAACCTGCTCCAGCACTGCAATGGGTCTCCTCTTCCTCCTGGCAGCCACTCATTCTCTGGTGCATATCCCTCTTCTGATCATGTGACATGGATCGGAGGCCGGAGGACGGCACCATGAAGAGTGGGGAAGACAAGGAGGCCTGATGCAGCGCTGGAGCAGGAAAAATGACAGTTACCTGTGCTTGCTCCATAACAAGAGCAGTGGTGGGCCGAGACTTCGCATCGCAATTCGCAATTACGCATCGTAATGCGAAATTTCAGGGGAAATCATAATCAATTTAGTATGTAATAGTAATATTTCATAATTTCGCGTAATTTTCGCAACATTTCAAATAATTTTGTGCCGACTTTAGTGGTTAACAGCAAAGCCTCCATATATGCTATTGCTACCATGTTAAGGGGGAACTTCAGCCTAAACAAACATACTGTCATTAAGTTACATTAGTTATGTTAATTAGAATAGATAGGTAATATCATCTCTTACCCACCCCTGTTTTAAAAGAACAGGCAAATGTTTGTGATTTCTTTGGAGCTGCCTTCTTTGTCATGGGGGCAGCCATCTTTTTGGTTAAAAGGAGGTGACAGGGAGTAGTAGTAGTGTGTCCTGATAACTCCTCCCAGCTGCATGCGCTAGGCTTCAAATGTCAAATTCAAAATGTAAGGAAAAAAAAAATTGCACCAAAACAGCAGAACGAGAACAACAACATCAGAAATCCCATCATGCTTTGCACAGCATAAGGGGAAACTGCCCGGGCAGTTTTCTTCTGTGCTTCTAAAAATGAGGCTTGTATAAGAGAAACAAAGTTCTGATGCTGTGAAACTGTTAAAGAAACACCAGGCCTTTTCAGTGCTGCTGAGTCGATTTTTAGTCTGGAGGCTTGAAAAACAAGGAAAAACCGAGAGCCAAATCTGGTGTAGTACGGTCAACAAAAGTGAAGAATGTATGTAAATGCGATTATACTCACAAGTGTGGGTCACCACACAGGCGACCACTGAAAAAACAGGTGGGGAGAATTGTCACCTGACCCCACTCAGGTATAAAAAGTCGCTCTCTGTAGAAAGGAAAAAATTGGGGATACACCGCTCCACCAAGGGTGGACTAGATATGATTAAAAACGATTAATAGAGGCACCAAAACAGGATAAAATGCGTTAAAATCCGTCTAAAAAAGGGCGCTCTAGCTTTACTTTGACCCACAGTTGTGTTCTCCTCTTTCAATTGCCTGATGAAGCGGAATGTTTGCCGTGAAACGCGTTCCACTGTATTTGGAGACTGTTTTTGAAAATAAACACATCTTGTACCATTAATGGCTGGATCTAGCCTGGTCATTTATATACCTGAGGGAGGTGAATCCACCCATTCCCCCCTTTTTTAGACGGATTTTAACGCATTTTATCCTGTTTTGGCGCCTCTATTAATCGTTTTCAATCATATTTAGTCTGGAGGTTCACTTTAAGGAGAATATTGGGTACAAGTCAAAAAATAATTTTTCAAACAGACCTTGTAGTTTTTGAGAAAGTCGATTTTAAAAATGCAAAGACAAAATGGTTTTTAAAGTGTAATTTTTCTGAGCTTAAAACCATTTTTTCTTTGCATTTTTAAAATTTTCTCAAAAACTACAAGGTCTTTTTGGAAAAATCTTTTTTTGACTTGTACCCACCACTATTCTCCTCAACATATCTAGAAATTTTGGTGTCAATAGCATATATGGGGGCTGTGCTATTCACTGCCAAAGTCGGCATGAAATTACCCAAAAAGGATGCAAAATTTTTAGTAAAATTACGAATGTCTGTACAAAATCAATTAAATGTACAAATCGTAATTACTTATAGGCGAAATTACGAAAATGTACGTAATCGTAATGAGCTTATTACGATCATCACTAGAGAGGAGGAACGGCCCCTGTATTTTAACAAACACTTCCAGTAAGCTTTAATTGTTTGGGATTTGGTCTGTATTGATTGTTGCAACTCTTCTGGATTTCCAGTACAAGATTCTGACCCAGGCTGTACACAAACAGTATAATTTTTTTTAATAAAGTGGTAACACACCCCTCATCATAGGCAAACGCAGGGGGGGATTACAGCTGCCCAGAACCCCTCAGACCAGGGCCGGTGCAGTGTCTGGGAACTGGCACAAATTGAGACACCAGAGTATCTGCAGGCATCCTGCAGCTCACAGTACTGCCCCCTTCCTTTCCCTGCTACAGTTGACTTTGGATGGAGCAGCAGTATGTGTACAGAGCATGGAGCAGCTCTGGTGTGTGAATGCTTCACTTTCCCCTTCATTATCAATGTCGGCTGTCCTCATTATTATCTGTATCCAAACTGCTTTTGATCGATCTCGCTGTTGGTTGGTCGGGAAATTGCATTATGTGTACCCAGCATGATGTCCTACCATATTATTATACTATATTGTGCGTGGTTGAGGGAGACCTTTCTGGAATCCCCCCCCCCCCCCCCCCCCCTTTGAAAATCCTGGGTTTGCCCCTGCTCATAACCATTTTATCAGCCTGATATCAGATATCTATCATCTCTGGTTCTGATGGGGTTAAACTGGTGGGGGTGAAGTCAGCCTAATAGCAGAAGGAGGTAGAGGAGGCTCATCTGTCTCTCTTATCAGTGCCTCTGGGGAAGGGGGGAGCAGTGAGTCCTCTGGGTGTTACAGCCAGCTAAACTACCGGAATTCTTTCTTAATGAGGTGAGGGCTGAGGCCTGGCTGAGCTGCGGTGTGAGGGATCCTGCACAGAATTCCTCCGGCCCTAGACAGTCATCCAGGAGGATTTGTATGTGGCAGGTGAGACTGATAAGCCTCCCCCAGGCAGATGGTGGAGGCTGTCAGAGCCATGGTCCATCCGTAGGAGGAACCCAGGTCTGCTGGAAACTCTGACGCTCTCTCCATCATGCAGGTGCTCCTCTGGCGGGGCGGGGAAATCACGGCGTGGATTCCTTATTTTATTTTGTAAGCTGCAGGGAAAGATAAAACTTTGTATAAATATGCGCATAGCTGAAAATAAACAGCAATGGCAACATATGTCCATCTGACGGACTGCAGAGATGTTTTGGAGAAAAGCAAAAGTTTCTTTGTTGATAAAGTGCATCTAAAGTGTCTAACTTTTCTGCCTCCCTCCCACCTACACCTCTCAAATGAGGGCATAGGTAAGTTTAGGGGGGGATTACTGGTGCCCAGAATCCCCCCCTCAGGCCAAGCTTTTGGCTGGGGTGGTGGCTGAACCCTCTTGCCCTATGCTGCGGACGCCCATGGCTGCTGCCTGCACTATGTGCTGCCACGCCCCCTTTATTTCCCAGTTGACTGTGGATTTAGCAGCAACATGGTTACAGAGCATGGAGCCGCTCTTGGGGACTTGACAGAGCACAGAGACATGTATGAGCAAAGCCCTGTGCCCTGCTGTGTGCTGGTAAAGAAGGAAGGTGGGACCTTGCAAAAGGCTTCACTTCCTCCTTCATTACAGATGTTGGTTGTCCTCATTAACATCTGTATTCACTGAATATGCTGCAGAGGCCAGTGGATACAGATAACAATGTTTACAATCAGCATACTACTTCTGTTGTGACAGGAGAAGAAGCAACGAGGGAGGTCTGAACCGATAAGCCTACCATAAAAAAAATCCTGGGTCTGCCCCTGAAGGGTGTATACACATCCATTGGCACACCTAGGGTATGTAACACCTGGTGCCAATAATTCACAGACACCCCCTCCCCCCCCCCCCCCCCCCCACACACACACACAAAAATGGAAAAGGAGTGAATGTGACAACTACAACTGTCTGAGGCTGCGTACACATGCCAAGTTAACATCACCCATCGAGAATCAGGAGCTGATCCCTTTGGGCAACATCACTGGGCTGGGCCGGGTTGACAGAAACATGCTCTTGACTTTGCGGCGGCTCTGTGGTGGCTCTGCGGCGGACCGGACACTTCTGCCACAATGGAACACCGTAAGTGTGCTAGGCCCCATTGCCTTGTATTGTCGTTGCTTTACCGTGTCCAGGAGCAGCCAGAGCTCTATGACAAACGTCATGCACAGTACAGCGACCTGCACCATACCAAACTTGTTTGGGAGGATATCACCAAGCAGTTGAGGTAATACAGAAAAACTATGGAATCCATGGTCTTGCCTGCTCTCGTCTCAGATGTAGTTGGAAAAGGTGTTGTTCAGAGAATGCACTACCAAAATCCTCCACAGTACATAGGTCCTTATATGGTTACACAATTACTTTTTACAGCATAACCACTCCCACTTCCATCCTAGTAATCAAAATGGGGTAAATTACCATAATAAATTACTCACAGGAAGGACATGTTTTTGGAGACGTGTTTGACATAAAAAAAACGTACTGGAAACGAATGCTACAATTTGGCAAAACGGATCCCTTTAAAACGGATTCCGATCTGCTACCGCACCAATGTGAACCGAGCCTAACACGACCAAAAGATTACGCAATTAGATTCCTGTGTGTGTGTGGCCAGCAGGACAATCCCATCATCATCTTCATCTTCCACCAGAATTCTAAGTCTCCCTGTGAATCATTTGTCTGGTATCTCTTTTCTCCTGATGCAAAACATTTTCTCCTTAGCTCTGGTCCTGCCGTATATATTTTCATAACGCTGCAGGGATTTGGGTCATGTCCAGTTCAGGACGAGTGTGTTAATAGAGGTGGTTGACGTGAGTGGATGCTGGGTGGATATTTATCATCTCCTGCTGGGTAACATCAGCGGGAAAGGAATGCAAGGAGGATACACAAGCCAACGCTCACATATCCACTCCTAGGCGCTTTATACATCGCTCCCCTAGCGTAGGCTTTTAAAGGAGAACGGTCACCCCCTTTATGACCGCATTAAGGTCTTCACTACATCAAGGAGAGATTTGTCTAAATGGTTGGATCAACGGAGAGAGGAATCTAGGTAAATATTGCTATTAGGTCTTCATCATTCTCTTTCAAGTTGGAGCGGAGGAGGTCATTTTTCATTCTACTGCGCTATTTCACAATCCATCTCCTATATATAGATATATATCAAGTCCAAGGGGGTTCAGCAGCTCACACTAACAGACTTGTAGATCTGTGTGCCCGCAACTGAGGGAGCCCAATCCCTCCAAGTAATATAATAATGAAATGAGGAGTTGCAGCACACGGCTCTTTTATTGAGCAAATTATGTTATACAGGCAGACGTTTCGGTTGTCCCAAACCTTTCTCAATGCCAATTCAACAAATGCATTACATTCAAATTTATACCTGCCCCCACAGGAAGTGACATAGCAGATTGCCACCCAACATGGTGGACAAGAAGGTAAACAAGGAAGTAAAGATCAAAACAAATCATTATAAATAAATAAAGAGTAATAAGTGTTAGTTCACAATTATCTCATAGCTGTCAGTTCATAGTTCTATTTCCTTTTGTCTGTGCACAGTTCATGTCTTCCAATCCATTTCAGATATATTAGATGAACCTAAAAAGAAACAGCATTATAAATATAGATGGAGGTCGAAATCCCTATTCAATCCATATGGGTGTAGGGATCTCAGTTTATGGATCCACATGACTTCCCTTTTCTTTAATAACAGAACCCGATCACCTCCCCTCCTGGGTTTTGGTATGTGATCAATAATCATAAATTTGAGATCCACCTCTCTGTGGCCCATGGATCTCCAGTGTCTAGCTACTGGAAGGTCAGACGTTCCCCCCCCCTGACAGAGCTCCGATGTTGGCAGACACGATCTCGTGCCTTTTGTGTGGTTTCCCCTATGTATCTCAGCCTGCATGGGCAAGTGAGCCTATATACCACAAAGGAGCTCTGGCAGGTGAGGAAATGTCTGATCTGAAAATTGCCCCCAAAGGTAGACCCTTTAAATCATGTATTGACACTCGCTGCATGAAAGGCATGGAAAAGAGCCTTTACGTTTAGGACCCAAGAAGCTTGTGGTCTCTGATACTTTAGGAGGAATGTCAGCCCTCACCAATCTGCTGCCCACAGTCTCATTGCGTCTGTAGGCAGGTATTGGCGGTGAATTAAATTCAGGTATCTCTGGATTTGCACTGCCCAATATGTGCCAGTGTTTCTTTATACTAGCTAGAACTCTATTGGAAAAACTGTGAAACTGGCAAACAAAGGGCAGGCGTGGTCCATGGTCGGTGATCCTTTTTCCAATATCCCCCTGAGCAATCTCATCTCGTGCCTCACGGATGAGGTCAGGTGGATATCCCCGCTCTGAGAGTTTCTCAACCATCTGCTGTCTCCTATTTTCAAGTACCCCTTGATCAGTGACTATCCTGTCCACCCGGAGCAATTGGCTCCTTGCTACTGAACGGAACACAGCAGGTGGGTGAAAACTCTCGTAGCGGAGTAGTTGATTGCGATCAGTGGTTTTTCGAAAAAAATCTGCCACCAGGATGTCACCTTCTCGTCTAATTGTAGTATCCAAAAAATTTAACTCAAAGTGGTCATACACAATTTCAAACTTCATGTTGGCATGGAGTTGAGGTCATCATGGAAGGACAATAGGGATCCAAGGTGGCCCCGCCACACCACAAAAATGTCGTCTATGAATCGCCACCAAGCGCCACAGTGCCTGGCGAACGACATAACGACATAACGAGTCTCAAACTGGTGCATAAAAGCACCTGCGAAGGACTGGGCCACATTGGATCCCATTGCCGTCCCACGTAGCTGAAGAAAGAAAGTTTCCTTAAAAAGAAAATAATTATTCTCCAGCACAAAATGTAGCAAAGGGCTGAATAAGGATAATTGTTGTTGTGTGTATGTCCCAGCTGATTCAGCCAATTCTAGACATGCCTGGATGCCTTCGGACTGGGGAATGGACGTGTAAAGGGACGATACGTCCCAACTTACCAACCATGTTTCTTCCATTGGATCTAACTTAAAATTAGAAACTTTAGTCAAAAAATCAGAAGTGTCCCGAATGTAAGATGGTGTAGTTTGTACCAGTGGGGACAACACTTTGTCCAATAGTATGGCACATGGGGTGAAAATACACACTATTGGACAAAGTGTTGTCTGAACAGCTACTGTAACAAAAACGCCTGGAAAAAACGCCTGGAAAACCGTTTTTCCTATACTTAACATTGGAGGCAGAGACGCCTCCGAAATCCAAAAAATGCTGCAGCCCGGGAGTTTCTGTTTCAGCTAAAACCGACCCGCTCTGGTGTGCACCAGCCCATTGAAATACATTATCCAAGCGTTTCCTAAGCCGCAAGCGTTCCTAAAAACGCAGCCGAACTGCTCTGGTGTGCACTAGGCCTATCAGAGTGCCCACCAAGCTCATGGTAAAACAGAACTCCTAGGAGTGTGTAAGGGGCTAAAAAGGTCCAAAAAGCCTCCTTACTAAACTGCCATGCCAAACAGAAATTTGCCTTATTAACCACTTAATGACAACCTGACGTATAAAAACGTCCTGCTAGAGCCTCTTTTCATAAGTCAGACAGTGCTGCTGCCGCTGTGCGCGTGCGTTCCCGTGCACGTGAAAATAGTGAGAAAAAAAACACCATTGAAAAAATACACCTTCCTTTCCAAATAATATATTGTCAACTTTGGACTTTGTACTAGGGACATAATTAAAACCTTGTGATAACCAGGACAAATAGGCAGATAAAATGTGTGGGTTTTATGTATGGTAGCATTGTTTATATTAAAACTATAGGGGATGAAATTGGAGAAATAGTGTGTTTTTTTCATTTTTTCCTTGTTTTTCCCTTTAACCACTTCACCACTGAGGGGTTTTACCCCCTGAGCACCAGAGCAATTTTCACCTTTCAGCGCTCCTTCCATTCATTCGTCTATAACTTTATTATTACTTATCGCACTGAAATGAACTATATCTTGTTTTTTTCGCCACCAATTAGGCTTTCTTTAGGTGGGACATTATGCCAAGAATTATTTTTTTCTAAATGTGTTTTAATGGGAAAATAGGAAAAATGTGGGGAAAAAAATAATTATTTTTCAGTTTTCGGCCATTATAGTTTTTAAATAATGCATGCTACTGTAATTAAAACCCATGAAACGTATTTGCCCTTTTGTCCCGGTTATAAAACCATTTAAATTATGTCCCTATCACAATGTTTGGCGCCAATATTTTATTTGGAAATAAAGGTGCATTTTTTTCAGTTTTGCGTCCATCCCTAATTACAAGCCCATAGTTTATAAAGTAACAGTGTTATACCCTCTTGACATAAATATTTAAAAAGTTCAGTCCCTAAGGTAACTATTTATGTATTTTTTTTAATTGTAAATTTTTTAATTTTTTTTTAATTACAAAAAAAAAAAATGGGGAGTGTGGGAGGTAATGAGTTAATTTTATGTGTAAAAGTCATTTATTTGTATGTGAAAAATGTGTAGGGTGTAGTTTACTATTTGGCCACAAGATGGCCACAGTAACTTTTTGTTTTAATGCGACCTCCAAGCTTCCTTCCGGAAGCTTGGAGGAAGAATAAGGAGGCTGGACACGTGAGTTTTTTCTCACAATGATCGCGCTGCCCATAGGAGAGCAGCTGATCATTGCGGGGCTTAGATCAACGAACGGGAATGGATTTTCCCGTTCATTGATCTCTGGGCGAGCGGGGCGGCGGCGTGTTTACTAGCGGCGGGCGGCGTGTTTACGAGCGGGAGCGCGGGCAGCGTCGGGAACGCGGAAAGTACGTGTTTCTCCGTCCCTGGTTTTTAAAGGATGGAAAAAGGGGCGGAGAAATACGTACGCGCGGGGGTAAAGTGGTTAAAATGCATAGAAAATAAAGTAATTACTGAAAACAAATATCAACCCCAAAAAGCCCAATTGGTGGTGAAAAAAAACAAGATATAGAACATTTGATTGTGATTAGTAACGATTAAGCTATTGGCAAATGAAAGGGATGAACACTGAAAGCTGAAAATCGCTCTTGTCCGTTAGGGTAAAAACCCTTCTGGGGTGAAGTGGTTAAAGGATACCTGAAGTGACATGTGACATGATGAGATAGACGTGTATGTACAGTGCCTAACAAACAAATAACTATGCTGTGTTCCTTTTTTTTCTTTCTCTGCCTGAAAGAGTTAAGGTAGCCATACACTGGTCGATTTGCCATCAAATTCGACCAACAGATAGATCCCTCTCTGATCGAATCTGATGAGAGAGGGATTGTATGGCTGCCTTTACTGCTAACAGATTGTGAATCGATTTCAGCATGAAACCGATCACGATCTGTGGTGGTGGTGCTGCCGCTGCTCCCAATCCCCCCCCCCCCCCGCATACATCATCTGCTTCGGCCGGCGCGAGTCCTCCCGGTCCCCGCTGTCCTCTTCTCCGCAGGGTTACGCGTTCCGGTCCGGCCGGCTTCACTTATTTCTGTCCGGGGAGGTTTAAACAGTAGAGGGCGCTCTACTGTTTACACTTCCTGCCGGGACAGGAAGTGAAGCCAGCCGGACCAGAATGCGGAACCCTGTGGAGAAGAAGGCATCGGTGACCAGGAGGACTCGCGCCGGCCGGATCAGGGAATGTATTGCGGCTATATTTCGTTGGTTGTCGGGCATTCGAACGCCGCTATTGACGCACTCCCGACCCACCGGCAATCGAGAAAAATCTTACGCACGGACGGCTTGATGGGAATCGACGGGAACGATTGATTTTGGATGGAAATCGATCGTTCTGTCAGCGTTTGCGCAACGATTTCACAGCAGATTCAATCACAGTGATCGAATCTGCTGTATATCGGCGGGAAAATCGTTAGGTGTATGGGCCCCTTTAAATATCAGGTATGTAAGTGGCTGACTCAGTCCTGACTGACCAGACAGGAAGTGATAAGTGACCCTCACTGATAAGAAATTCCCTTTTTTATCTCTTTCTTGCTCTCTGAAGCTATTTTCTGCTAGGAAAGTGTTTTATAGTTGGAATTTCTTATCAGTGAGGGTCACACTGTATTCACTTCCTGTCTGAGCCAGTACTGAGTCTGCCACTTACATACCTGATATTTAACTCTTTCAGGCAGAGAAAGAAAAAAAGGAACACAGCACAGTTATTTGTGTGCTAGGCACTGTACATACAAATGTCTATGGGTCACACTGTAGTCACTTCCTGTCAGGACTGAGTCAGCCACTTATCATGTCACTTCGGGTATCCTTTAACCTCTTCCTGACCGCCTCACCCCGATTGGCGGTGGGAGTGGGGCTCTCTTGCGTCTCACTAAAGCTGCGTACTCACAGCCCGACGGCTCCTGGGACAACCCCTCTTCCTGCCAGCAGGTTAAGCGCGAGGTCACGTGACGTACATGGCGGTGCAATCGAGACTTTCAGGGATCTAGGTACTTTGCGCAGTGTCGTCGTGATTAGTGTTGGGCGAAAACCTAGATGTTCGGGTTCGCGAACGTTCGCCGCGATGTTCGGGTGTTCGCGCCGAACTCCGAACATAATGGAAGTCAATGGGGACCTGAACTTTCGTGCTTTGTAAAGCTTCCTTACATGCTACATACCCCAAATTTGCAGGGTATGTGCACCTTGGGAGTGGGTACAAGAGGAAAAAAATATTTGAAAAAGAGCTTATAGTTTTTGAGAAAATTGATTGTAAAGTTTCAAAGGAAAAACTGTCTTTTAAATGTGGAAAATGTCATGTTTCTTTGCACAGGTAACATGCTTTTTGTCGCCATGCAGTCATAAATGTAATACAGAGAAGAGGTTCCAGGAAAAGGGATCGGTAACGCTAACCCAGCACAAGCAGCAGAACACGTGATGGAACAGGAGGAGGCGCAGGAGGAGAAGGTCACGCTTTTTGAGACACAACATCCCAGGCCTTGCATGAGGACAAATAGCGTGCGGATATAGCTATGCTTTTTGCCGCCATACAGTCATAAATGTAATAAAGATGAGAGGTTCAATAAACAGGGACCGGCAACGCTAGTCATCGGCGCAGCAGCAGCAGCAGCACACGTGATGGAACAGGAGGAGGCGCAGGAGGAGAAGGCCACGCTTTTTGAGACACAACATCCCAGGCCTTGCATGAGGACAAATAGCGTGCGGATATAACAATGCTTTTTGCCGCCATGCAGTCATAAATGTAATACAGATGAGAGATTCAATAAACAGGGACCGGAAACGCTAACCCAGGCCAGCAGCAGCAGCAGCACACGTGATGGAACAGGAGGAGGCGCAGGAGGAGAAGCCACGCTTTCAGACACAACAACCCAGGCCTTGCATGAGGACAAGAAGCGTGCGGATAGCATGCTTTTTACCGCCATGCAGTCATAAATGTAATAAAGATAAGAGGTTCCATAAACAGGGACCGGCAACGCTAACCCAGCAGCAGCACACGTGATGGAACAGGAGGAGGCGCAGGAGGAGAAGGCCACGCTTCTGTGGCAGTAAACACAATGCTATATAGTGTGGCTGAGCGAGCAGTGTACTACTGTTCCCAGCAGACACAGAGTGGCAGTAAACACAATGCTATATAGTGTGGCTGAGCGAGGTACACAGAGTGGCAGTAAACACAATGCTATATAGTGTGGCTGAGCGAGCAGTGTACTACTGTTCCCAGCAGACACAGAGTGGCAGTAAACACAATGCTATATAGTGTGGCTGAGCGAGGTACACAGAGTGGCAGTAAACACAATGCTATATAGTGTGGCTGAGCGAGCAGTGTACTACTGTTCCCAGCAGACACAGAGTGGCAGTAAACACAATGCTATATAGTGTGGCTGAGCGAGGTACACAGAGTGGCAGTAAACACAATGCTATATAGTGTGGCTGAGCGAGCAGTGTACTACTGTTCCCAGCAGACACAGAGTGGCAGTAAACACAATGCTATATAGTGTGGCTGAGCGAGGTACACAGAGTGGCAGTAAACACAATGCTATATAGTGTGGCTGAGCGAGCGGTGTACTACTGTTCCCAGCAGCGACACACAATGACTGGGGGGACCCTGGCTAGCGTGGCTGGAGCGCGAACTACCCTGCCTGCCTACCCAAAGCTAAACCCACAGACAAATGGCGGAGATATGACGTGGTTCGGGTATTTATTTACCCGAACCACGTGACAGTTCGGCCAATCAGAGCGCGTTCGGGTCCGAACCACGTGACCCGTTCGGCCAATCACAACGCTAGTCGAACGTTCGGGGAACGTTGGCCATGCGCTCTTAGTTCGGCCATGTGGCCGAATGGTTTGGCCGAACACCATCTGGTGTTCGGCCGAACTCGAACATCACCCGAACAGGGTGATGTTCTGCAGAACCCGAACAGTGGCGAACACTGTTCGCCCAACACTCACTGTGTCTGTCTGTAGTCATCGGCGCGATGCTAAGCATTGTTGGCATTGTGGTTCCGGACCCACCTGGCGACGTCGTGTATAAATCGCCAGTCGTCGGGAAAATTGCCAGGTGGGTAAGCAGCTTTCCGCCAATTTGCATCAGCTTGCGCCTCGAGAGATTAGCAGGGAACGAGCACTCACTCAAGCATGTCCCCTGCACTGCACACAGCGGGGGACAGAGAACAGCCTGACATCAGAGCTGGCAGGCTGTTATTTTCTAAAAAAAAAAAAGATGGAAAACTTGTACAGCACTGCGGTCTAGTGCAGCGCTGTACAGAGGAGAGCCCTGTCATTTAACTGTCCTAACTGCTCCCAATCTAATCGTTACCTTAAAGTGAACCTAAAGTCACTTAAAAAAAACGAGATTAACTCACCTGGGGCTTCCCTCAGCCCCTTGCAGACGATCGGTGCCCTCCCAGCTCCGCTCCGATGTCCCAGGACCCGCCGGCGAGCACTTCCGGTTTGGCCGTCACCGGCCGACAGGGATGGGAACGCGAGTGATTGTTCGCGTTCCCAGCCTGTATATCGCCCCCTATGCTGCTATTGCGGCCAGGAGGTCGCAATAGCAGCATAGGGGGCAATATACAGGCTGGGAACGCGAACAATCACTCGCGTTCCCATCCCTGTCGGCCGGTGACGGCCAAACCGGAAGTGCTCGCCGGCGGGTCCTGGGACATCGGAGCGGAGCTGCGAGGGCACCGATCGTCTGCAGGGGGCTGAGGGAAGCCCCAGGTGAGTTAATCTCGTTTTTTTTAAGTGACTTTAGGTTCACTTTAAGCCACTTCCCTTTGTCCTAAGACCAAATTGCACTCCTACTAGGTATCCTAAAACACAAAGCCTCTATATATTTGCTGCATACTACCCCTCCTCCTGTCCCCCCCCCCCCCCCCCCCATTCCCTTTAGATTGTAAGCTCACAAGGGCAGGGCTCTCTCCCCCTTTTGTGTCTTGGAAATCATTATACATTTTATTCATCATCTAACTTTTATTACTGTCATTACCACTTCTGTATTTTGTATTCTTTATGCTGCATCATTTTTTGTATTTTGTCACTAATTATGTATTTTGTATATTGGTGTACACCATTGTCTGTATTATTATGTACCCCATGTTTGTTTCTTACTTTGTACAGCGCCACGGAATATGTTGGCGCTTTATAAATCAATAATAATAATAGTTTAAAGTGGATCCGAGATAAACTTTTACTCATTGCATAATTGTGTGTTCCTTTCATATGGTTTATAGGGCATTCCGCAAGCCAAATACTCGAATTCCCTATAAACTAAACAAGCCTCGCCCACAGCTCCTCCAGTGCCTTAGCTAGAGTGACCAGACGTCCCGGATTGCCCGGGACACGTCCCGGATTCGGGGTCCGCTGTCCCAGGCTTAATGAGGTCCCGGGAAACGTCCTGCTTTCAGCAGCGGGACGTCCCGGCCTCGGGACTCTGGCCACTCTCTCCTCAATGAACTGGCAGCGGCGTCTATAGACGCCGTGCCAGTTCATTGCCCGCAGCCCCGCTCCAGCCTCCTCTTCCGGTGTCTGTTTCCGACACCAGCAGGCGAGCAGGGCTACGGCAAGATGGCTGCCGGAGCCCTGTACTGGAGACCTATTTGTGTCACTAGTACAGGGCTTCGGGCGCCATCTTGCCGTAGCCCTGTCAGCGCGGGAGACCAGAGCAGGAGGAACAAGACGGTCCCGGGACGGAGCAGCGCGCCAGAGGCCGGACACTTCTGCCAGGTGAGTAAATGCTTTCTTTTCCAGGTGAAATGTTTGCCCGCATTGTTTCTTTTCTGGTGAAATGTTTGCCCGCATTGTTTCTTTTCCAGGTGAAATGTTTGCCCGCATTGTTTCTTTTCCAGGTGAAATGTTTGCCCGCATTGTTTCTTTTCTGGTGAAATGTTTGCCCGCATTGTTTCTTTTCTGGTGAAATGTTTGCCCGCATTGTTTCTTTTCCAGGTGAAATGTTTGCCCGCATTGTTTCTTTTCTGGTGAAATGTTTGCCCGCATTGTTTCTTTTCCAGGTGAAATGTTTGCCCGCATTGTTTCTTTTCTGGTGAAATGTTTGCCCGCATTGTTTCTTTTCCAGGTGAAATGTTTGCCCGCATTGTTTCTTTTCCGGTGAAATGTTTGCCCGCATTGTTTCTTTTGTGGTGAAATGTTTGCCCGCATTGTTTCTTTTCTAGTGAAATGTTATTGTTTGCCCGCATTGTTTCTTTTCTGGCGAAATGTTTGCCTGCAGTGCGTTTCTTTTCTGGCGAAATGTTTGCCCGCAGTGCGTTTCTTTTCTGGCTTAATGTTTGCCGCATTGCGTTTCTTTTCTGGTGAAATGTTTGGCCGCAGTGCGTTTCTTTTCTGGTGAAATGTTTGCCCGCAGTGCGTTTCTTTTCTGGCGAAATGTTTGCCCGCATTGCGTTTCTTTTCTGGCGAAATGTTTGCCCGCAGTGCGTTTCTTTTCTGGCGAAATGTTTGCCCGCATTGCGTTTCTTTTCTGGTGAAATGTTTGGCCGCAGTGCGTTTCTTTTCTGGTGAAATGTTTGCCCGCAGTGCGTTTCTTTTCTGGTGAAATGTTTGGCCGCAGTGCGTTTCTTTTCTGGTGAAATGTTTGCCCGCAGTGCGTTTCTTTTCTGGTGAAATGTTTGCCCGCAGTGCGTTTATTTTGTACTGACATGTTGCCCGCATTGCGTTTATTTTGTACTGACATGTTTGCCCGCATTGCGTTTATTGTCTGGTGAAATGTTTGCCCGCATTGCGTTTATTTTGTACTAACATGTTGCCCGCATTGCGTTTATTTTGTACTGACATGTTTGCCCGCATTGCATTTATTTTATACTGACATGTTGCCTATTGCGTTTATTTTCTGGTGTCCGGGGTAACTGTTACTGCATTTATTATTTAATGGTCATAGATGGCTATGTTTGCTGCTTTGTGGTTACGGTATACTATTAGCATCACACAGTTTCTGCACACCCATGATACAAAGTCTCGTTTGTCCACATCATGGCGTAAATACTGCTTTCTTATGCCTCGCTGTTACATCATTACGTTAGCTCCGCCCATACAATGTCATGGCCACGCCCATTTTTTCGGCCCTCCCCCAGTCTTCGCCGCTGCGTGCTCCTCACTCCTTCCCACTATTCGCCGCGGCGCGCCGTGCGCGCCGCCCCCCCCCCCCCCGTCCCAGGTTGGACCCACAAAAATATGGTCACTCTACCTTAGCACTCTGAGACCCTTGTAGCAAGGGCTTATGGGAGCTCAGTCTGGGCAGGAGGAAGAGGTGGTGTTACTAGCCAGAGATTTCAGAGGCAGAGGGGAGGAGGGAGGAGGAGAGGGGAGTGAAGTTTTCACAAGCTGAGTGCTGGAGATGCAGAGCAGCTTGTCTATGTATAATGTGACAAACAGAACATGAAAAATGGTTAGCCACATCTCAAAACAAAGATAGATAGGTAGGTGCCTGCAGTATAGGTTAGATAGGTATGTACCCCTCAGTATAGGTTAGATGGGTATACGCCCCCAGTATAGGTTAAAGTAAATGCCCCCAGTATAGGTTAGATAGGTATATGCCTCCAGTATAGGGTAGATAGTTAGGTTCCCCCAGTAAAGGTTAGATAGGTATTTGCCCCCAGTATAGGTTAGATAGTTAGGTTCCCCCAGTAGATAGGAATATGCCTCCAGTATAGGCTAGATAGGTATATGCCCCCAGTATAGGCTAGATAGGTATATGCATCTAGTATAGGTTAGATAGGAATATGCCCCCAGTATAGGTTAGATAGGAATATGCCCCCAGTATAGGTTAGATAGGAATATGCCCCCAGTATAGGTTAGGTAGGTATATGCCCCCAGTATAGGTTAGGTAGGTATATGGCCCCAGTATAGGTTAGATAGGTATATGCCCCCAGTATAGGTTAGGTAGGTATATGCCCCCAGTATAGGTTAGATAGGAATATGCCCCCAGTATAGGTTAGATAGGAATATGCCCCCAGTATAGGTTAGATAGGAATATGCCTCCAGTATGTGCGCAGTGCCGTGGGGAGAGAAAAGTTTCCACTTACCTGCCTCGGTCAATCCTGCACACAGCTTCTATCTTCAGCCTCTCCCGGTGCGCGTCGCATCGGTAAGAGCTCCCCCTGTGATGACATGCGGTCACGTCATCACAGGGGGGCACTGTTACCATAGCGACAGACGCCAGGACAGGAAGTACATAGAAGCTGCGCAGGATCCAGGCAACTAAGTGGAAACTTCGGACTCTCCCCGGAGCGCTGCGCACAGCCACCTGCCGCTCCGCTTGGTGCCCGCACACTCCCCGCCAGCAGCAGAGGGAGGCCCCCCGCAGTGTGAGGCCCCAAGCGGGGGCGTGCCTCGCCTGTATGCTGGCGGCGCCCCTGGCCGCTCTCATTGTATCACTGGAATAAATAATCATAAACTGTTGAAGCGGTTTGCAGCTAGATTTGCTGAGTAAACTATCTAAACTTTAGATAAGATATATAGACAAGTTACTTGTTATAGTTATTTTTTCATCTCGGATCTTTAATAATAATAATAATAATAATAATAATAATAATAATAATAATAATAATCTGAACATTTATATAGCGCTTTTCTCCTGTCGGACTCAAAGCGCTCAAGAGCTGCAGCCACTGGGACGCGCTCAGGAGGCCACCCTGCAGTGTTAGGCCTTGATTTGAACTCTTGCCTTAGTCTTGCCTTGAACTCCTTACTGAATAGGTACTGACCCTAGCCAGGATTCGAACCCTGGTCTCCCATATCAAAGGCAGAGCCCTTAACCAGTACTCTATCCAGCCACTTTAAGCTCAGAGCCACATAGTCATGTATCTAAACTCAATATAATCCAAGGGTTCTCTACACTCAGGAGACACTCCCTCTATGCCTTCCAAGGCTACAACTCCAGATGAGGTTAGCTGGGACCTACAATGGAAATGTCAAGTGTGTGGTCTCCCTCAGATGATGGGTGCACAGTGGGGGTTACTCAAACAGTAGTGACTCGAGTTTAAGCCAAAAAGCCCAACTTTCGGACAACTTTTTTTGGGCCCAAAAATTAGGCTTATACTCGAGTATATACAGTAATCGGTGCCTAAACTGCATTTAAAATAAACCCGAGGTGAGAGGGATATGGAGGCTGACATGTTTATTTCCTTTTAAACAATGCACATTGCCTGGCTGTCCGGCTGATCCTCTGCCTCTAATACTTTTAGCCATAGACCCAGAACAAGCCTGACAAGATTAGCTGCATGCTTGTTTCAGGTGAGTGATTCAGACACTACTGCAGCCAAATAGATCAGCAGGGCCGTCAGGCAAACTGTATTGTTTAAAAGGAAGTAAATATGGCAGCTTCCATAGGTCTCACACCTCGGGTTCCTTTTTTGACTAGCCCCAAGAGACCGGTACAATTCATGTTTGAGTAATTGAAGGAATGAGTTGGCGACACCGCTGCAGAGAAATTGTGGCTGACGCAGTTGTTCCTCCTCACACAAGGCCCCAGCAGATGTGGAGAAAGGGCCAGTGTGCCAGAAGCTTCAGATATTTATTTATAAAACGCTGCCCTGTCATTTCCAGAAAAGACAAGTCACGAACAGCCACAAGAAAAGCATGCTCTGCCTCACCGCGGACTCTGAAAGCTGCCGCCAGTGACCACAGCAAGGCGTGAGCCGGCCAGTGCGGTCCGGGAATCGCCTGCCTGAGGGGGAGGAGGGGCCAGCTCGGCGTCACAGCACAATAGGGCACAGTGTCACCTCAGAGGTCAGCACACACGGCTTATTCACACAGGCCCAGACCGCCGGGGCACCAGAATATCCCATTGCTGTAGGACGCTGTAAACAGGACGTGGGGGAAACTTTTATATATAGCCAGTGCGCTGTGTGGCTGGTAGGAACATAACCTGGTGACCACAGTGACTATTTCCTGGTTTTCTCTCTTAAAGGATAGATGTGAGGAAAAACAAAAAAACAAGATCACTTACATAGGGCTAACTTCAGCCCCTGGCAGCCAATCTGTCCCTCACCACAGCTCTGATTTCCCGGGATCTCCTCCGTTGGAGATGCCAACCTCGCCAGGGCAGCATCTTCTGGGCTTGGATGAGTGGGTGGCCGAGCCACTCACAATCACGCTCACTGGGCCTGGAGCGTTCTGCGCAGGTGAAGAACTACACGGGCGTGCGGCCGCGTGCTCCTGTGTGTGCAGAAGGTGCCGACCTGGTGAGGTCGGCATCTGCAATGGAGTGGACACCGGAGCTACAGCGAGCAGTGGCGTAACTAAGGAGCTGTGGGCCCTGATGCAAGTTTTACAGTGGGCCCCCCAAGCACTCTATACATAACAATTGATACGGCGCACCAAAACCTGCCAATGGCAACTACAGCGTCAGAGGTGCAAGAAGGGGATGGGGAACAGCTTGTTAATGATTACCACTATTCAAAATATCTATAGAAGTGATTATTATGAGCACAGGACCAATAGAGAGCTAATACTGTAGTTGAGGGAGGGCCCTTCGGGGCCCCTCTGGCCCAAGGGCCCCGATGCGGTCGCTACCTCTGCACCCCCTATTGCTACGCCCCTGACAGCGAGGAACAGATCGTCGTCCAGGGGCTGGAGGAAGCCCCAGGTAAGTAGATCTAGTTTTTCCTCGCCTCTGTCGTATAAGCTACATAATCACCTTGCGATGCAAGAGGATGAATCCAGCCACTTCTTCCTGACAACGAGCGTTCTCTGATTGATCTTCCAGACAGCAGGCAAGTGCGACATCACGCAACGGGGTGAACGAGACATCAAGTTATCGCAATCTCTTACACGAGAGTCGATGGGGATCTTAAAGATCCAATCCGCCATGACGGTAGTTATCAATTCACCGCACACCACTAAATGACATTCGGGTGATCCTGCGCCTGCACCCATGTCGTGTGATCAAAGTAACGACCACTCGTCACTCAAAAAATCTTTGGTCGTTGCCAAATTGTCGGAAAAATCATGAGGTGGGTGAGGGTGAAGTTACTGTGATGCTGCTCAGCGGCGAGTTCCCTAAGTAAAGGTGGCCATGCATTATCGTTTTTAATGGTCAATTGATTGTCGCGGAGCGGGAGCGTGACATAACTACAATTCAGGACCCCCCAATGCTCATCCCCCTTCACTTGCCTACCCCTTGTGACCCTCACAGCCTGGGGGCCCATCTCACAAGGGTCATAAAACAAGTGTGGTGTCATGCTCTCCACACCCCTAACAATTGTGGCTACAAAACCCCCTGGGCCATATGCAAATCCCTTTTTCACCTAAAGGTGCCCATACATCAGGCGACTTTGGCGGCCGATCGACCAACCAATTTGATTATTGTTATCAAATTGGTTGAAAATCGGTGCCGCCAAGTGCAGGCCGATCGCCGATACGACCAATTTTGGGATGAAATTGGAAGCAAGATGTCGGGCCGAAGTTGGTTGCTCGGGTGTGCAGCGGTACGGCGGCCGATTTCGGAATGAGCGATGAAACCTCCCCCCCAGGTCGCTGCTGTTGTAATGTATAAATGTGCCCCTCCCCCCATGTGTGCATTATACATTACCTGTCCTGTGTCAGTCTCGGCGCGGTGTCCGTAACCTCTGATGTCATTCGCTATGCGCCAGGGGCGTGTACGGAGAGCTGCCCGGAGGTTACGGACACAGCACGGAGGCTGACACTGGACAGGTAATGTATAATGTGCACATGGAGGGATCAATTTATTTATACATTAGGGAGCAGCAGCAGGGTGGAGGCAGCAGGCACCTCTTCCTACACAGTTCCCTGTATAGGAGGAAGGGAAAGCTAGTAGTTAGGTTGCCCCACACAGCTCTGGGCTCCTCTGCGGTCGCAGGGGCTTCTCCCCCCCAATTATGCCCCGGTGACCATAGTGACATTCAATTTGCAAACGACCAACACAGAGTGTTTGCAGCAGACATAACTCTGACCTCTCCGCTGGAGCACCTCCTCCCATGACTGGTGTCTTCTCTCCATCCTCCCTGTCTCTGCTACCCCATGGGTGCCCGTGTCATGTGACAAATGCTAGGGGACAGATACTAGAGGCAGCGCGACTTGCACACTAGACCTCTAGCGTTTGGCTTCCAGCGATAGTCACATGACACAGGAGCCCCGGGAGAGAAGACACTGGACATGGGAGGAGGTGGCTCAGCGCTCAGGTTACAGTAGCTCTACTGACGGCACCCTGGGATGGGGTGGTGGTGGTGGTGGGGTTTGCACTAATCAACAGTGGAATGAAGGACAGTATGGGAAGCCCAGTCTAACGAATCCAGAGCCTTCCCCCTCTTCTCAGGTAAGTACAGTAGAGTTCCAGTTATCCGAACTCAGCTAACCAGCAGTCTCAACCAACCAGCACAAATCACTGGCAGTACTCGCAGCAGTGAAGGCCAACGTCTTAGGCTGTGCTGTAAAACTGGCTTCCATGGATACCCCAAGGATAATAGACTTTCAGTAACAGAGTACCTCAACATTTAAAGAGAAACCATAACCAAAAATTGAACTTCAACCTAATCAGTAGCTGATACCCTTTCCCCACACGAAATCTATCAGCCATACAGATCTATCATCAGGGGGCTCTGTATGGCTGATATTGTGGTGAAACCCCTCCCACAGTGTGATGTCAGCGCCTCATAGCACTGAGGTACTGACATCACACTGTGGGAGCCTTGTTGCATTGAGGGAAACAACAGCTGTTTACAACTGCCAAAAAAGCAAGCAGCATATCCTTCCACTGACATTACCTGCCAGCAGTAAAAATGACCTCATGTGGTAAATGTCAGAGTGTATATCAGGGAGAGGAAAGATTTTACAATGGGCAAACACTGACTAAATCATTTATACGTAATTATTGTAAAAAATTAGCACTTTTGTTCATTACGGTATTGTAAGATGGGACCCCAGGCTGTGAAGGGCCCCAAGGGGAGGCAAGGGAAGAGATGTGAACAATGGTGGGGGGGGGGGGGGGCGTCAAAGTTTCACTGGGGGGCCCCATGCATGGTATTTATGCCACTGCTCTACTGTATATGAATTTAGGTCCGAGGTTAACTAAAGCTGGCCACTAACGGTCCAATTTCTAGCAAAAAAAATCATTCGAGCGATCAGAAATTCTGATCGGATTGGTTGTAAATAATCTCAGTTGATGAGCACAATCGATTAGGAACGATTATAAAAACAGACGTCCGATTGGATTTTAGTCAAACCAAAATTTGGCTTTTCTTGTAGTTGTGGTAGATAGGAAGCAAAGAGTGGTTCGGTGATGGTGTAGTGAACGATTTTTCTTTCGATCAGAATTAACCGATTGCTCAAACGATTTTTCGCTAGAAATTTGATCGTTAGTGGCCACCTCTAGGGTACACTTAAGGAGGCAGTTTAGGATCTCTCAGTTGCTAAAGCATTTGTACAAAGGGTTTTTGTTTTTAATTTTTTGTGCATGACTAATTTAAAATACTGTTCTGATAAACATAAAAAAACTCTGCTTAATATTGGCTTTTAAAGCAAAACTAGGAAAAGAAAGTATGATATAATGAATTGTATGTGTAGTGCGGATAAGGAATAGAACATTAGTAGCAAAGAAGAGTCATGTTTATTTTCAGTTATATAGCTCCCCCCCCCCCCCCCCAACATTGCATCATCCTGTCATTTTTGCAGTTTAGAAACCACACTCCTAAAATAATGACCCTTTAAACTTTCCAGCAGTAAAGCCTTATCTCAAGCTGGCGCTCACTGTTTCTTAGCTGATTAAGAGCTTCAGAGAACAGCTCGTAAAGGTATATATATGTAAAAAGAGAACCGAGAGCCCAATATAGTGTAGTAAGTATTGACAATTGGGTAAATGAAACGAGTATAATATACAGTGGGTTGCAAAAGTATTCGGCCCCCTTGAAGTTTTCCACATTTCGTCATATTACTGCCACAAACATGAATCAATTTTATTGGAATTCCACATGAAAGACCAATACAAAGTGGTGTACACATGAGAAGTGGAACGAAAATCATACATGATTCCAAATTTTTTTACAAATAAATAACTGCAAAGTGGTGTGTGCATAATTATTCGGCCCCCTTTCATCTAAGTGCAGTCAGTTGCCCATAGACATTGCCTGAGGAGTGCTAATGACTAAATAGAGTGCACCTGTGTGTAATCTAATGTTAGTACAAATACAGCTGCTCTGTGAGGGCCTCAGAGGTTGTCTAAGAGAACATTGGGAGCAACAACACCATAAAGTCCAAAGAACACACAAGACAGGTCAGGGATCAAGTTATTGAGAAATTTAAAGCAGGCAAAAGGTCCGTACACACGCCGGACTGGAGGCAACGACGGGTCCGTCGTTGCCTCCCGCTGGGTGGGCGTGCCAACGACAGTCCGGCGTGTGTATGCACTGTCGGCGGACTGATACGGCTGTTTCTGAGCGATCCGCCGGGCGGATCGCTCAGAAACAGCCGTATCAGTCCGCCGACAGTGCGTACACACGCCGGACTGTCGTTGGCACGCCCACCCAGCGGGAGGCAACGACGGACCTGTCGCTGCCTCCAGTCCGGCGTGTGTACGGACCTTTAGGCTACAAAAAGATTTCCAAAGCCTTGAACATCCCACAGAGCATTGTTCAAGCGATCATTCAGAAATGGAAGGAGTATGGCACAACTGTAAACCTACCAAGACAAGGCCATCCACCTAAACTCACAGGCCAAACAAGGAGAGCGCTGATCAGAAATGCAGTCAAGAGGCCCATGGTGACTCTGGACGAACTGCAGAAGTCTACAGCTCAGGTGGGAGACTCTGTCCATAGGACAACTATTAGTCATGCACTGCACAAAGTTGGCCTTTATGGAAGAGTGGCAAGAAGAAAGGCATTGTTAACAGAAAGCATAAGAAGTCCCGTTTGCAGTTTGCCACAAGCCATGTGGGGGACACAGCAGGTCAGATGAGACCAAAATTGAACGTTTTGGCCAAAATGCAAAACGCTATGTATGGCAGAAAACTAACACTGCACATCACTCTGAAGTCTGAACACACCATCCCCACTATCAAATATGGTGGTGGCAGCATCATGCTTGGGGGGTGCATCTCCTCAGCAGGGACAGGAAAGCTGGTCAGAGTTGATGGGAAGATGGATGGAGCCAAATACAGGGCAAACTTGGAAGAAAACCTCTTGGAGACTGCAAAAGACTTGCGATTGGGGCGGATGATCACCTTCCAGCAGGGCAATGACCCTAAACATAAAGCCAGGGCAACAATGGAATGGTTTGAAACAAAACATATCTATGTGTTAGAATGGCCCAGTCAAAGTCCAGATCTAAATCCAATCGAGAATCTGTGGCAAGATCTGAAAACTGCTGTTCACAAACGCTGTCCATCTAATCTGACTGAGCTGGAGCTGTTTTGCAAAGAAGAATGGGCAAGGATTTCAGTCTCTAGATGTGCAAAGCTGGTAGAGACATACCCTAAAAGACTGGCAGCTGTAATTGCAGCAAAAAGTGGTTCTACAGGGGGCTGAATAATTACGCACACCCCACTTTGCAGTTATTTATTTGTAAAAAATGTTTGGAATGATGTATGATTTTCGATCCACTTCTCACGTGTACACCACTTTGTATTGGTCTTTCACGTGGAATTCCAATAAAATTGATGCATGTTTGTGGCAGTAATGTGACAAAATGTGGAAAACGTCAAGGGGGCCGAATACTTTTGCAACCCACTGTATACTCACAAACCAGGGTTACCTCCAAGTAACCACTGTACAGGCAGGTGAGGAGATTAGCCTGTCCTCACTCAGGATTAGAAATCGCTCTCTGTAGACAGGGGATAGAAAGGGGTATCCCCCGCCACCAGGGGTGGATATCAATTATAACGTAATGAAGAACAGAGGCGCCAACAGGATAAAATCAATTCTTAAAACTTTTAAAAGTGCTTAGGAGGCAGTGGTGGACTCACCCCCCGCAAGCAGACACAAAAACTGTGTATTCAAAACAATCAAATTTAGTGGTACACTCCAGGGGTTTTTGCAATGCGTTTCGCAGGTATATTCCCGCTTACTCAGGCAATAAAAAATAGGAGTACACACAGTACAGTCTCAAGGTCATGATAAGCACCTCAGAAAACAGGAATGTATTCAAACAAGTGGGGGGGGGGGGGTAATAGCTCAGAGAAGCTCTTTTGCATAGATAACAATTGACGTGTTTTAACTCTGTATTGGAAAACAATATGAGACTCTTTTCTTTGCTGCCAATGTTCTATTTCTTAGCTGTACCACACATACAATTTATTATCTCTCAACTTTATTTTTGCTTCAGGTGTGCTTGAAGACGATATCTCACCACGTAGGGGTTACAAAGCCGTCCGATACAGAAAATGCTGGAATGTTGAATTGGGAAGATAAATGAGCGCAGTGATACCATTCTGAGAACAGCGGGCCTTTGTGACATTCCTGTGACATCACCGCTGCTTCCTCTCCTTTCAGCACAGTAATAGTGGTGGAAGTACAGTGATAGGGCCCTGCCACTGAGAAATATGACTTCCTGCTCCTGGGAAGCAAGTCGTCTCCTCCGGCCGGCCAGCAGACAATGACGGCGGAAGGAAGGGTCCTGCGCTCGGCTCAACCGGTTTTCTTGTTCGGATCGAGGCTGGACATCGACGCCACGGCAGGATAAAGATCCTATCTGGAATGTTTACATCCAACAGGAAAAGGCAAATGAGGGGTATAAATAGCAAATAGGCAATAATGGGGCCTAGAGGCGGGGGATTTCCGCTGCGATACTTATGAGGATCTGTGCGCCAACACAAGATGCCTGTAGTCACTGAGCGCTCTCATAAGGTGGTCACACACCATACAATACAAATATTACATTCGATAAAAACGATCGGTTGAACAGAAACATTGAAAGTTTTTTTTTTCTAATTACAGTGAGAATACTAATTAAATTTCTTGTATTAATCAATATAAATCAATTGGGAATAACTGTTTTTGTCTGATTGTGATACGAGTCTTTGGAAAAGGAAGAATGATCAAGCGGAGAGTTGGATTTTAAAGGATGCCTGTAATGATCCGCTCAGCTGTCTGCACAGGCAGACAGCTGTTTGACCATTCTTTAAGTCTGAGGGCTGCAGGTCTCTGGAAAATAGACCTGTCTTTACTTTGCAAGTTTCAGACTTGCTCTGTCACTGAGGAATTTGCATACACTTGTCATGCAAATTGCCTAGCCGCCTCCTTTGAAGGCTTGCAGTATAAATACCATGTTCTCCCAGGATCCTTTGCTGGTCATGATGGTTTGTTACTGCTAAAACACTCCTGGAGTGTCAGCCTTGCTATTGTTTGCTAAAGATTATCTTAGAGTATTCCTGGGGACTGCACTAGGCATTCCTTCTAGTGCAGTCAGGTTGTATTATTTGTATTGCCTTGTTCTCCCTCTCTGTCTCAATTGCCTTGTCGCCAGCGAATCGTCCTGTCTGTCTGGGAGTGTAGGCCAGAGCTGCAGTTGCTACTAGCTACTCCATCTGTCTGGACTGCATTCGCCCTAGTGGTAGTGGCAGTGCTTCCTTCTGTGTACTGTCTTAGGGGTGCTAGCCAGAGCTGCGGTTGCTACTGGTTATTCCTGTCTGTCTTGCTGTGTGGATCGCACTTGCTCTGGTGGAAAAGAGCAGTGGATCCTGCTAGTTCTGTTTCTGTACTTGGATCACACTTGCTCTGGTGGAAAAGAGCAGTGAATCCTGCTAGTTCTGTTTCTGTACTTGGATCACACTTGCTCTGGTGGAAAAGAGCAGTGGATCCTGCTAGCTCTGTTTCTGCACTTGGATCACACTTGCTCTGGTGGAAAAGAGCAGTGGATCCGGCTAGCTCTGTTTCTGCACTTGGATCACACTTGCTCTGGTGGAAAAGAGCAGTGGATCCTGCTAGCTCTGTTTCTCTACTTGGTTCACACTTGCTCTGGCGGAAAGAGCAGTGGATCCTTCCTGTCCCTGAACCCGGATCGCAACCGCTCTGGCGGAAGAGCGGTGGATCTTATCTGACCTATTCCTGTTTTCCGTTCGTCTGTCTGTCTGGAGCAAACGCTTTCGGTTGCCTGAGGTAAGGCAGCCGTTTAGTAAGCGTTCCTGTTATTTGTTCATTTGTGTTCATTCGTTAGGGTGGCGTGCTTGTCTCTGTTGCACTTATCATGCGGAGACCGCGCCGTAAACGCGTTTGTCGCTGTTGCGCCTAACGCGCGGTGACCGCGTTTAGGTATTGCATTTGTTATTTTCATTAACATTCTCATTGTATATGCTGTGGTTTGATCCCATCAATCTGATTGGTTAGGAAATTTTTGTCGATTAGTGGTCTGAAACGATCATTTACGATCTTTCATACGAAAAACCGTTCGTAATCAATCACTCAGCAAATTGTATCATTAGTGGCCATCTTAAGATAGATTGTCAGTTTATGGATTTATAGACCCAAGCAATACTTATTTCCAGAGTTTTTAATCATATTTTTTTAATTGAGGCCGGGTGCACACATGGCAGAAACGCTTGCATATCGGGAAACGCTGCGTTTTCTGCAGCAATGTTAGTCTATGGGACGCAGAAGTTCCAGCATTGCACTTGCGACTTACAGTAAGTGTTCTGCAGACACTTGTAGTGTTGCATGATATGCAGGCTGGCTGCCAAAACGCACATAATGAAGGTCCTTGGTAACACATTTGCAATGCGTTTTTTGATGTGTTTTAAATTTAAAGTTAAAGATGTGACGTATTTCCGCTTCCTGTTGTCTTCCCACTGATTTCCATATATGTAAATGTAAAAACGCATACAAAACGCATATGCACACAAAACGCTTGAAAAACGCATCTGCGAGAAAAAAATGCAAAGAAATGCAATACACTAAGGGCCCGTTTCCACTTAAAAATTCCCATGCGGATGCAAATTCCCATGCGGATGCAAATTCCCATGCGGATGCAAATTTCGCATGCGGTTGTATGCGAATTTTCATGCGAATTCTCATGGATGACGATGTATGCGAATTTAACCATGGCAGTGCCTGTGTGCTTTTCCATTGATTCCATGCAAATTCGCATACCAAAACCACATGCGAATCCCCTATTAAATTGTATGTGAATCGCATAGCGGTGTGCTAATTCTGAGGGCTCTGCCGTGCAGTTTTTTTCTGCACAGAAAACCACTCAGAAATCCTGACAAGTGGAAACAGTCCCATCCACTTGTACTGTCTATGCGAATCTGCATGCAGGAAACGCACGCAGATTCGCTCTAGTGGAAATGGGCCCTTAAAGAAACACACCTGCGGAAAACGCCCGATTTTCACACTATATCATATGTGAACCTAGCTATGTCATATGTGAACACGTGTGTGAAACATTGGTCTGTTTTTCAGATGTTCTATAAATCAGACTAAAGTCATTGTAATTTTCCAATTGAATTTTTTTTTTTTTTAATAAAAAAACGGTAAAGCTACCATATTTGTTTCCTTTTAAAAGATACCAGTTGCCTACTGCAGTTGGCTGCAGTAGTGTCTGAATCAAGCATGTGGATAATCTTGTCAGAAGCATCTGATCTGCATGCTTGATCACAGTGTATGGCTACAACTATTAGAGGCAGAGGATCTGCAAGACGGCCAGGCAACTGTTATTGTTTAAAATGAAATAAATATGGCAGCCATGAGCTTACTCTCTCTTCAGATTCCCTTTAACGGGAACCCGAGGTGAGAGGGATATGGAGGCTGACATGTTTATTTCCTTTTAAAGGATACCACAACTGACATGTGGCATAATGAGATAGACATGTGTATGTACAGTACCTAGCACACAAATAACTATGCGGTGTTCCTTTTTTTTTTTCTCTGCCTGAAAGAGGTAAATATCAGGTATGTAAGTGGCTGACTCAGTCCTGACTCAGACAGGAAGTGACTACAGTGTGACCTTCACTGATAAGAAATTCCAACTATAAAATACTTTCCTAGCAGAAAATGGCTTCTGAGAGCAAGAAAGAGATAAAAAAGGGGGATTTTCTTATCAGTGAGGGTCACACTGTAGTCACTCCCTGTCTGAGTCAGGACTGAGTCAGCCACTTACATACCTGATATTTACCTCTTTCAGGCAGAGAAAGAAAAAAAGGAACACCGCATAGTTATTTGTGTGCTAGGCACTGTACATACACATGTCTATCTCATTATGTCACATGTCAGTTGTGGTATCCTTTAAACAATATACATTGCCTGGCTGTCCTGCTGATGCTGATGACAAGCATGCAAATCAGATCAGGTCTATGACAAATCTGACAAGATTCGCTGTATGCTCGTTTCAGGTGTGTGATTTAGACCCTATTGACCAGAAAGATCAGCAGGACTGCCAGGCAACTGGTACTGTTTAAAAGTAAATAAATATGGCAGCTTCCATGGTCTCACAGCTCGGGTACCTTTTAAGTAAACAGCTATAGAGCCAGCAACTTTCTTTATGCTCCCTATGCATGTGGAATAGGGTCCCAACCATTTCACGTGCAACCTCCCCTTTCTTGTGTAGCATCCATGTACAGCAGCCCCCTCCCATTCGATGTACAGCCCCCTCTTCCATGTGTAACATCCATGTACAGCAGCCCGCTCCCATTCCATGTGCAGCCCCCTCTTCCATGTGTAACATCCATGTACAGCAGCCCCTCCCTTCCATGTGCAGCCCCCTCTTCCATGTGTAACATCCATGTACAGCGGCCCTCCCATTCCATGTACAGCTCCCTCTTCCATGTGTATCCTTCATGTAGATTAGTCCCTCCCATTCGATGTACAGCCCCCTCTTCCATGTGTAACATCCATGTACAGCAGCCCTACTCCCATTCCATGTGCTGCCCCTCTTCCATGTGTAACATCCATGTACAGCAGCCCTACTCCCATTCCATGTGCTGCCCCTCTTCCATGTGTAACATCCATGTGCAGCAGTCCCCTCCCATTCCATGTACAGCCCCCTCTTCCATGTGTAACATCCATGTACAGCAGCCCCCTCCCATTCCATGTGCAGCCCCCTCTTCCATGTGTAACATCCATGTACAGCAGCCCCCTCCCATTCAATGTACAGCCCCTCTTTCATGTGTAACATCCATGCACAGAAGCCCCCCTCCCATTCCATTTACAGCCCCCTCTTCCATGTGTAACATCCATGTACAGCAGCCCTCCCTCCATTCCATGTGCAGCCCCCTCTTCCATGTGTAACATCCATGTACAGCAGCCCTCCCTCCATTCCATGTGCAGCACCCTCTTTCCATGTGTAACTTTAACTTTTTTTTTTTTTTTTCTCCTCGCTTCAAAGTTGCTAAAATCTTCAAGCTGATCAGTGTGAAGCCTGGTACACACCTTCAATTTTGATTGGTCAATCAATAATCAATGTTACCACTTCAATGTAGTACGAGAGTCTACCTACACAATCTGCTCATAGTATTCAATATCTGTTGACCCTTATACTACATGCAGGTGGTAAAATTGGTCAGTGATTGGCCAATCAAAATTGAAAATGTGTACCAGGCTTCAGTGATAATGCAGAGTTTGGACGATTCAAAGGAAAATCCAGAAACCAACTGAATTATTTTCCGATGATTTGGGTGGACATCTGCTCTCCATGTCTGAAGCAGAAAGGCCTCTGCACATTATAGCTTCAATGTTCTAAATTGCTTAAAGTGGACCTGAACTCAGAACTTCCTCTCTGCTTTAAAAGATAAGCAACAGCATAATAACCTTTAAAGAAAAAAAACATTTCTTTGTTACAGCTGATACAAATCCTGCAATCAATCTGCAGTGTGTCTACTTCCTGCTGTCATGGAAGCAGAAATATTGTTAACATCCTCTGTTTACCAATTAGCTGCTCTGCCGTGCAGTCAGGGGACACAGCTGAGGGATCAATTTACAACTTGTGATTATACACAGATGAGGGGGAATTAGACAGGCTAAACTCTCTAAATACATACAGGGTGCATTTCTCTAGGTTTTTTTTCCTGTCCTGTGCAAGAGTTCAGGTCCACTTTAATAGGGGCGAAAAAGAAATCTCTTGCAGTAACTGTGAAGTAATGGTGATGCCGACAAGCTAACATGAAATAGAGAAATGACTTGGAAAGCGTCAAGACTGCATAAAAACACAGCAATACACAATACTCTATATCATTTTATTGGCTTAAACGCTGATATCTCTCTTGGTACAGCAGGCACGTTGGCGTCAGTGTTTGGCAACGGAAAAAAATGAAGACAGACAGAATTGCACTTAGTAAAGTTACACAGCTCAGGTCAGTATATCAGCTATGGAAGGGTTCTGCAGGTCGGCGTCAGGCCATTACCATTTCCTGTGACGGAGAATGATGACATCAGACGCTTATTAAAGGGAACCTGGGCAGTAAAAGAAAATGAAACTGATACTTGGGGCTTTCTCCAGCCCACCATAGGTCGCGAGGTCCCCCGGCGTCCTCTCCTGGTCCCGCTGGTGGCTCAGTTACTGGCGACTTTCGGGTTGAAGATCGGTTCTTCCTGAATGAGGGCGCTCCACGTCATCACGCTGGCCGCTACACATCATCGCACTGGTGTGAGGTTCCTGCGCATGCGCGGTTCACAGTGCGCAGGACTGTCACGCTGACGCGTAGCAGCGGGCGTGATGGCGTGGAGCGCCCCCGTTCAGGAAGAACTGGCCGACTTTCAACCCGAAAGTCGGGGGTAACGGAACCGCCAGCGGGACCGGGAGAGGAGCCAGGAGGACGCCCGGGGACCTTGCGGCCTGTAGTGGGCGGGAGGAAGTCCCAGGTAAGTACTAGTTTCTTTTATTTTTATTTTCAGGGTCCCTTTAAGGTGTCACCAGCCACCGTAGAAAAAGAAGTTATTTATTAAACTAGACTCCACACAAAAATTCAAATATCTTCTGTTATGATTGAGCTGAACTTTTAACAGAAGTTGAAGTCCCACGGGTTCAGGCAAATCTTTAGCAGTAAGATTTATCAGTTATACCTCCAACAATATGTTTTGTACTTAACAAAATTAGTTGCACATGTTTAACCCCACCCCCCTTCCAGATAGACTCATCCTATTCAAATGACTGGGGTGGGAACAGAGAGAATGATTATTTGTATTACAGCTGTATTGCCTGGTACACTCCATGCAATTTCCTGTCAGATCGATGGGTCGAATGGAACGGAAACCTGAACGGATCTGTCAGAAATTATCGATTTGACCCATCTGATGGGAAATTGCATGGTGTATAGGAAGCATAAGAACGACTATTATCTTTAAAGTGAACCCGAGGTGAGAGTGATATGGAGGCTGCCATATTGGTTTCCTTATAAACAATACCTGTTGCCTGGCAGCCCTGCTGATCTATTTGGCTGCAGTAGTGTCTGAATAAAACCAGAAACAAGCATGAAGCTAATCTTGTCAGATCTGACAATGTCAGAAACACCTGATCTGCTGCATGCTTGTTCAGGGTCTATGGCTAAAAGTATTAGAGGCAGAGAATCAGCAGGGCAACTGGTATTGCTTAAAAGTAAATCAATATGGCAACCTCCATGTAACTCTCACCTCGGGTTCAGTTTAAAAGAAACAGCCCTCTACATGGTTGACTCAGCAGGGGATGCAAATTAAACCGTGTATGAAAGCTGGTTTAAACTCCGCCCATTATACACAGCATTTCAAGAACAGAAATGCAGTTTTCAGAAATTCTTCAAAGTGCATTACAAAAGTCAGGAAGAAAACCATTTGGAACAATAGGAAGGAATTGTAACAATAAATGAAACCAGGGAAATATTTAAAAGGAACTCTGTAGTGGATCCAAGAAGATAAATCCACCACTAAATCCTGAAAGTGGAGCAATGACTAACAAAGTATGGTTTTTAATTCTTATCCAGCAAAAGTTTTCTTCTTCTGAATCCAGCCATCTGAAAAGTAAAGTATGTTGAAATCGGATCATAGCATGTTAGGATCCGCAGCTCTGCCCATTTTCTCTCCTAACTCCACCCTCACCCCTACCCTCTCATGAGTCATGCTGTCCGCTCTCCTGTGTACACTGCACAGGCTGGCTCGGAGCACACAAAGCAGCTGTCACCAGAGCAGACAGCATGACATCATCAGAAGGGAGGGGTCAAGCTTCAAAACCATTTTCAGTTGGTTAGATGAGAAAAACGAATACAGGGTAAAAAGCAGCAACAATGCTTTTAGTACAGACTTTTTTTTTGAGGATATAGTGGTGGACTCATATACTTGGGTCCCCTTCGGCGTTCATTGGGGAACTCCAGATTGTGTTAAATGGAAGTACGCATACTTCTGTCAGATATAACAAAATGTCACCAATTGTTACTCCTGCTAATGACATTCTTTGAAATATCATCAAAAATAAGTTTCAGCTAACACTATGCATGTGAATGTAGTAAGTTAGGCTGCTGTCAGAGATTTTTTTTCACATCCCCTGCTGCATCAACATAAAGCAGTTTCTAGGAGGCATTAAATTGTGTATAAAGACAACATACCTTTTACTTAAAGGGCAGCTGAAGTGAGAGGGATATGGAGGCTGCCATATTTAATTCCTCTTATACAATACCTGTCAGCCCTGCTGATCTATTTGGCTGCAGTAGTGTCTGATTAACACCAGAAACAAGCATGCAGCTAATCTTGTCAGATTTGACAGTAATGTCAGGAACACCTGATCTGCTGCAGGCTTGTTCAGAGGCTATGGCTAAAAGTATTAGAAGCAGAGGATCAGTAGGACAGCCAGGCAACTGGTATTGCTTAAAAGGAAATAAATATGGCAGCCTCCATATCCCTCTCGCTTTAGTTGACCTTTAAATTTCCTGAATGTCTGCAGCTTGAAAAATGGACCAATGAAATGCAGTAGCAGTTGAAGAGCTTTTGATTTCAAGGGAGTGTTCTACCAGAAGGAGGACATCTGACTCCAGCCTAGGCCTGCGGAGACTCACTTGAGTACAGAAGAGGCAACACATACAGGTGGTGAGATATATCTCTACTAGTTAGTGTTTGAATTCGGAACACCCGAATTCTGCTGAACATCACACTTTAGAACCATTGCAGTACCGAACAAGCGGACAGAGGGCAGTTCACTTATGTGTGCGTCACATGACTCCAATGCTTACTCTTTCCAGCATGGGAAGGAGGAAGTCGAATCAGAAAAAATGGGTGCAGGAGCCCTTACCAGATAAAGGGCGTAGCCATATGCATTATAGAAGCCGCAATTTGCAGCAAAGGGAAATTTGGGCAAACGGCGGCACCCCCTATCGGGCGCCAAAAAGTACCTTCTTTGCTACAAATTGCAGCTCTGCCACGGGGTTGTTTAAGATTTAGGAACTGGGGGGAGGTTAGGATTAGGCGCCACTGGAGGGAGGCTAGGCATCAGTAGTGGAGGGATCTGTGTGAGATTAGTTAGATTTAGCCTTAGTAAAGTATTGGTAAAGATTACCATTATTTTACTATCGGAATCCAGTGGTATAATATCAATAATTTTAGCCATATTCTACTAATTGGCAATCCCCTGCACCCTTTTTTCTAGGCACCTTTTTTCCATGCATGCAGAGGAAGCATTGGAGTCACGTGAAACACGCCATGAAGCGCAAGTAAGTAAACTGCCCCCAATCATGTCAGCTTGTTCGGTACCGAAATGGTGCTGAAGTGTAACGTTAAAGTGGATCCGAGATAAACTTTTACTCATTGCATAATTGTGTTCCTTTCATATAGTTTATAGGGCATTCCTCAAGCCCAATACTTTGTTTTGTTTTAATACTCTTAATTCCCTATAAACTAAACAAGCCTCGACCACAGCTTTTTAGAGTGCCTTGGCACTGTAGCAAGGGCTTATGGGAGCTCAGTATGGGCAGGAGGAGGTTACTAGCCTGAGATTTCAGAGACAGAGGGGAGTAGGGAAAAGGAGAGGGGACTGAATTTGTCACATTACACACAGGCAAGCGGATAGCATCTCCAGCCCTCAGCCTGTGACGAACAGAACATGGCCGCCCTCGTATCACAGGAATAAATAATTATAAACTATTGAAGCTGTTTGCAGCTAGATTTGCTGTGTAAACTATCTAAACTTTAGATAAGATATATAGACAAGTTACTTGTTATAGTTAGTTTTTCATCTCGGATCCGCTTTAAGCAGGATTCGGGTGTTCTAAATTCAATATGCCGAATTTGGACAACAACACTAATTTCTAGTATGTAGTCTAACTTTCCATGTCACCAGATGTACTTAATTTGGAGATTTTGAACCAGAAGGAAGTGAAAGATGCACTCTACAGCAAGCACCTATTGTTCACAGAAAAGGTGGGCTAACTAGACAGTTCTAGATCTTCACAGCCAGCAGATCTACCAAAAATGTAATGGGCATATTCTGCAATCAAAGCTGACAGATTTTTGCTTGTTCATCAAACCACCAGGATGGTAGAAATGGTTATACGAGGTATAAAATGTATATGATCATCTATGACAAGTGGGGCAACCAGCGCTAGCACTGAACTAGATCTGTCAGATTGATCTACTAGAGAGGAGGCCACCTGCAGCCAAGAATGGTCACAGAACCTCATCTAACAGCACATGACCACCAGGACCAAATGTTCCAAATTGACTGGATTTGGCAGGTCTACCAACCCAACGCTTACATGTGGCGGCTTCTTGAGTGCGAAAAAAGTTTACCGTTGGTAACTGAACCTTTTCCATCTCCTACATAGAGAGGGGTTAGCTGTACCAGTTGGACTATACCAGTGTGTGTAAGGCCAACTTGAAAATAGCATTAACCAGATCGTTGGTCCCTCATTTTATATACACAGTCATAAAGAATGTTACAACAATAATAATAAAAATAAGTTAGTGAATTTACACAGGGCAGTGAAGACACAAAGTCCCATCTCTCACCATAATCTGAGAAATAATTTTCCATAATCCATCTGTCAAGACGTGCTAGAGTTATGTGACGCCAACGGCTCCAGTTCATGATGTTCATGGTCTGCCTCTGGCTTTATGCCTCGAGCGTCCAACTGGTATTTGTTAACGTGATTTATTTTGTTCTGTCCTCGCTCTGAACTGCTTGACGATAAGGCTTGAGAAAAGGCTTTAAACTGTAATTTTTTTGGCAAAGGTATTTGGCCACAGGTTCCCTGTGGGCCTAGGCAGCGGCACATACATTGAAAGAAAAAGGTTGCAAAAGCCCAGCTAATGCACATGATGAGCATCATGAAGGTGCCCAGTTGGGTGTAGGCCAGAACAGTTGAAGGCATCATCATTGCTCCAGCCACAAAAGTGGTCAATGCGGCCATGGCTATGGCAGAACCCATACGGCTTAGTGAAAAGACCACCTTTCCTTCTCGGTCTGGATCTGGAGCAAGACGATAAGCAACGCCATAATGTACGGCAAAATCCACAGACAACCCAACAGCAACAGAGATGGTGACAGATTCCAAGACGTTTAGTTCCCACCCCAGTAGGACAAGAGACCCAACGGTGACAAATATGGTTCCTGCAATGGAAATTATAGCATAAAGACTGATTATTATATTCCACGTTGTAAGAAGCATGACAGTAAACGCTACAGCAACAGACAATCCCATGGCAATCAATGTTCCATCAGAAAGGCTGTCTTGTAGATCATAAAACTCGAGGTTGCTAACAAACCAGCCATTGCCGAGACCAACTGGAGCGGTCCTAAGTTCTTGTGAAATCCAAGCATCCACCTCTTTGTAGAAATGGTGCATCTTTTCGTAAGCAAATGTGAAAAGGTAAGTACTTTTAAATTCTAAAACAACGGCTCTGATGGTATCGTTGATATCAAACCTCGGACCTGGAGTCTTGCTGTCTAAGTGGTAACCGGTGCTTCTTTCCAGTTCCATAATGGCCCGCTTAATACAGAGCTCAAAGACTTCTTGCTTATAAGGAAAGCCAGACTGACTACAACATGGGTAGAGAGCAGGTTCATCACAATCTTGATTTTCCATCCACTGTTTGAAGGTCTCTATGAAACAACTCGTAAAGTCCTGTTCATCAGTTTGGTAAAAGAAGGTTTGGTTTTTCAACTTTTGGCAAAAGTTCAAGAGCCACTTTTGTGAGGCAGGGCTGGCAATGTTAAAGCTACTGTCCAGTTTGAGCTTACCTTTGCTTTTTGGATTGAGGGGATCTCCGTTGTCTTCGGCAGAAATCCCCCAGACAATTGTGATGGGCATATGCAGCTCTTCACCATGGTGCACCCTCTCGAACATAAAAATCTTCTTGTACTCTGCATCATATCGTTCAAAGGGATGAGAGGACCTGAACACCTGGAACTCTGACAGCTCCAACGATGGGAGCTTCATCTTTGGATTAACACAGACGATATAGGCTCCGCCAATGGTCAACATGAGGAAACAAAACACCCAAACAAATCTGAACTTAATAACGATACATGGCAAAACTTTCTCAAAAAAGATCCTTGAGGCTTCCGAGACTGAGAAAAAAAGTTTCTTTAAGGTCTGGCACATTTTGTTCCAACAGCTCTTCTTGTTGTAGGGTCTCTGCTGAGAATCGTTGAAGCAAGTGAAGATGTTGAGAAGGTAGCGTTCATGAAGTACGACGACGGCAGGGAGCCATGTGACCATGAGAAGGTAGTTCACTATTATGGCAGTGCCAGCGTAGACGCCAAAGCATCTGATAGCGGTTATATTACTGACATAGTTAGCGTAAAAAGCCGCAGCGGTGGTGAAACTGGTGACAAACATAGAAAGGGCGGCATGTTGTAAGGTGATGTTGACCGTCTCTGAGGTCTCCGCATGGGGTTTGTCAAACTTTGTGTAATTCCAAACATCACACAAGACGAAAGCATCATCAGCCCCAATTCCTACAAGAATTATCAAAGCGGTGAGGTTCATAAAGGGGAAAAACTCAAAATTAAATACTACGCGATAGAGGAAATAAGACACAATGAGGGAGCTTATAATGGCAAACATGGTCATCAGCGTGATGAACATTGATCTTGTGTAAACACACATGACCAAAAGGACGATGACAATGGCAATGGCCGGATACACAGTATCCATTAAGAGATAGTCTTGAAACAAGCTATGTTTGATACCAAACTCAATCCCAGTGATGGTCGTCACGCCATCAGAACAGTTCCAGTTCTCAAAATTGTCCAAATAAATGTCCATCATAGATTCGCCTTTCTCTGTTGGGGAGAAAAGCATACTGTGACGTAAAACGGGAGAGGTGGCATCCACATTCTTTGGGCTGAAAAAGTCCTTATCTACCAAGTAGTGGAGAATCTGGTAGACGGCATTGTACTTGGTACATTTACGAGGCACATTTGTACACTTTAGCTGGTCCTTCCGCTTGGCCACCATATCCCAACAATCTGGTCCCAAGGTTCCGTTGTAGTAGAATTTGGCACATGACCGGATTAGCTTTAATGTGTGAGACACATCTCGCTCTACAATCTTCTGGCAGGACGATCTGTTGTAAAGGATGGCAATGTAGTTTCCCAACGTCCAACTAGGGCAACAAGAATCTGCTGTGGTCCGCTGGCAAAGGTCGGCAAACTGAGGGTGGGAGCGGATCTGCAGAATACAACAGATAAACTGATTACAACTCTAGTATTTTTAGATGTACTTGCAAAAGAGGTCAGTTTAAAACACCATTGATGGAGGAGAGGGATGGGAAAGGAGGAAGAGGGGATCAGTGATGGAGGAGTGGGATAGGAAAGGAGGTAGTGGAGATCAGTGATGGAGGAGAGGGGTGGGAAAGGAGAAAGTGGACATCAGTGATGAAGGAGTGGGAGGAAGTGGAGATCAGTGATGGAGGAGAGGGATGGGAAAGGAGGAAGTGGAGATCAGTGATGGCGGAGAGTGGTGAGAAAGGAGGAAAAGGGAGATCAGTGATGGAGGAGTGGGGTCGGATAGGAGGAAGTAGAGATTAGTGATGGAGGAGTGGGATGGGAAAGGAGAAAGTGGAGATCAGTGATGGAGGAGAGGGATGGGAAAGGAGGAAGAGGGGATCAGTGATGGAGGAGAGGGATGGGAAAGGAGAAAGTGGAGATCAGTGATGGAGGAGAGGGATGGGAAAGGAGGAAGAGGGGATCAGAGATGGAGGAGAGGGATGGGAAAGGAGGAAGAGGGGATCAGTGATGGAGGAGAGGGATGGGAAAGGAGGAAGAGGGGATCAGTGATGGAGGAGAGGGATGGGAAAGGAGGAAGAGGGGATCAGTGATGGAGGAGAGGGATGGGAAAGGAGAAAGTGGAGATCAGTGATGGAGAAGGGGGCTGGGAAAGGAGGAAGTGGAAATCAGTGATGGTGGAAAGGGGTGAGAAAGTAGTAAAAGGACATCAGTGATGGAGGAGTGGGATAGGAAAGGAGAAAGTGGAGATCAGTGATGGAGAAGGGGGATGAGAAAGGAGGAAATGGAGATCAGTAATGGAGGAGTGGGATGGGTAAGGAGGAAGTGGAGATCAGTGATGGAGGAATGGGATTGGCGGACAGTGATGAAGGAGTGGGATGAGAAACGAGGAAGTGCAGATCAGTGATGGAGGAGTAGGATGGGTAAGGAGGAAGTGGAGATCAGTGATGGAGGAGTAGGATGGGTAAGGAGGAAGTGCAGATCAGTGATGGAGGAGTAGGATGGGTAAGGAGGAAGTGCAGATCAGTGATGGAGGAGTAGGATGGGTAAGGAGGAAGTGGAGATCAGTGATGGAGGAGTAGGATGGGTAAGGAGGAAGTGGAGATCAGTGATGGAGGAGTAGGATGGGTAAGGAGGAAGTGCAGATCAGTGATGGAGGAGTAGGATGGGTAAGGAGAAAGTGGAGATCAGTGATGAAGGAGTAAGATGGGAAAGGAGGAAGTGCAGATGAATGATGGGAGGAGTGGGATGAGAAAGTGGAAGAACAGTGACGGTGGAGTTGAAGTGTAGATCAGCGATGGCTAAACAAGAAACAGCCATTTTAACTGAAAGAGATGTACTTTAGACCTAAAGCAAACCTGAAGTGAAAATAAACTGGATATAAAATTACCAATAGTATTTATTTTACTAATGGTAAATATAACAAATAACTGAGTGTCAAATTTTTATGTTCAGTGTAAGGGCTTAATTTTAAGACTTCATTTTTAATGGTAGCCAATGACAAATTTGCCTTGCTGTAGTAAGAGGGAGTTTTGGTCCTTTTTAGCCCCTTACATACTCCTAGAAGTTCTGGTTCACCATGAGCTTGCTGGCCAAAACTGAAGTAGCAACTTTTTTTTCTCACTCGTATATAGCGGTTTTGGCTTCTATTTACTCTTCAGGAAAAGGACTGAATTCTACAAGCTGTTGGACAAGCTCATTTGCATAGATAACTCTAGTTCCTGTTCTGGAAAACAGAACGGGACTTCAGACAATTCCTTAGTAGGACTAGTACTATAAGTGTGTGCCAATGTTTATCTCATCATGACACTTCAGGTGTGCTTTAAGTTAATGCAATTTAGCAATTCTTTTGTGCTCTACTAAATTACATGAAATAAAATTTTTGTTATCAGGAAACAAAGGAAACAAAAAACCCCACGAAAAAAAAAACAGAAATGCAGTAATTTCCTCTAAGTTTAATAATACATTTTCGCATATAGCCAAACAGATCTCCAACTGGCAGCTTTAAATAGTTGTGCGAAGCCGAAAGTTTTGCTTACTTAAATCATTATGTCTTCCATAAACAGATTACAGCTCCATTTTTACTGCCTTAATGAGGCTGTTTTTACTGCTGGACGTGAACCGTAACCAAAGGGCTCCCACAGTTTGTATTTCATGTTTAATTGTCTGCATGCCCTGCAGTGATTAAGCCGTAGGATCCCAGCGCTGCGGCCATCTGAAACTCATTAGTCTTCCGGCCACAATTACCCCGCACATAAAACCAGGGAGGATTTCCTCACGCTGACACCAATCCCTGTTAATATTCACACTGGCACAAAGGCAGCTCAAATATGGCGGCCAAGAATGTGATATTATAAAAGGGAACAAATATCAGGGCTGCGAGGCACGAACTGTCGTGCAATAAAATAGCAAAGAAAACAAAACAAAAGGCCAAAACAAAACATGTTGATAAAACATATAAGGCTCCCTGCACACTGCAAATCCATTTTCTGATTCCGTTTCCGATTTTCACTGAATACATTCAACAGAAAAACGGATCAAAAAACGCAGCATGCAGGAAAGATTAAAAATCTGAATCGGAGGTAAAAACCGATTAAAAAGCGGAATCGGAAATGCATGCAGTGTGCAAGAGGCCTTAAAGCGGAACTGTAGATCTAAAATAAACATTGTTTCACTTACCTGGGGGTTCCCCAAGCCCCCCGCAGCCGTCCTGTCCCGCGCCGCTCCTCAACGAGCCTCCGTTCGCCCGCCGCCAGCTACCTTTGGTTTCGCCGCCGGGCCACTGCGCCAGCGCGGCTCTGGCCACGCGTATCCTTTCTTGCAGAGGGGAATGCGAAGAAAGGATACGCTTGGCTAGAGCTGCGCTGGCATCGACTTACAAGTCGAGGTACAGAACCGGGCGGCGGCGGGGGAACGGAGACTCGTTGAGACAGGGCAGGGCGGCTGCTGGGGGCTTGGGGAAGTCACAGGTAAGTGAAACAATGTGTTTATTTTAGATCTACAGTTCCGCTTTAAAGAAATAACCCATAAATTAAACCCGAACGCAACTTGACAATTCATTAACCCTTTGTAACGCTCTGAGACTAACTGCATAGCGGCCACAAGAAACTCAACCCGTTTAAAATCCAGGATCTGCCCCTATTCCCGAATTTTTGCAAATTAATACCTCTGCCTTTTATTTTGTTTCATTAAAGGATACCCGAAGAGGCATGTGAAATGATGAGATAGACATGTGTATGTACAGTGCCGAGCACACAAATAACTATGCTGTGTTCCTTTTTTTCTTTCTCTGTCTGAAAGAGTTAAATATCAGGTATGTAAGTGCCTGACTCAGTCCTGACTCAGACAGGAAGTGACTACAGTGTGACCCTCACTGATAAGAAATTCCAACTATAAAACACTTTCCTAGCAGAAAATGGCTTCTGAGAGCAAGAAAGCGATAAAAAGGGGAATTTCTTATCAGTGAGGGTTACACTATAGCAGTGTTGGCTAACCTTCTCAAGTCCCATTAGGCATTACTATACTTTGACAGCTCCAAGCATAACTCGAGGAGGCAGAGGCATGATGGGATTTGTAGTTTTGTCACAGCTGGAGTGCCAAGGTTAGCCATCACTTCCTGTCTAAGTCAGGACTGAGTCAGCCACTTACATACCTGATATTTAACTCTTTCAGACAGAGAAAGAAAAAAAGGAACACAGCATAGTTATGTGTGTGCTAGGCACTGTACATACACGTCTTTCTCATCATGTCACATGTCACTTCAGGTATCCTTTAGGGCGCGTTTCCACTTGAGCGGAAACCGACGCGAATCCGCAGAGTTTCCCCGCAGGCGAATAGTGCGGGGAAACTCTGCCATAGGGTGCAATGGTAACGCCGGCCGAATCGCTACCGCTAGTGATTCAGCCGGCTTTTCCATCCGAATCGGCGCGGGAGATGGGATTCGTGTTCTTTCCCCGCAGACCCGGAAGAGCCAGCTCGCGTCTCGCAGACGCGCGCCGCTCTAGATGGAATCGCACCCTTAAAGATAAATTTGCCCTCTTAAAGTGACACTGAAGCGAAAAAACACTTATGATATACTGCATTGTACATGTAGAACGGATAACTAATAGAACATTAGTAGCAAAGAAAAGAGTCTCGTTTTTATTTTCAGGTATATAGTTGGTATTTTTCATAGCATTGTATCAATCTGTAATATTTGCAATTTCAAGCCACACTCTATTTTAAACTATGAAACAGAGCAGAGCTAATGACCCTTCAAACTTCCCTGCAGTAAAAATCTTATCTGTCACTGTTTCTTTGAAGTAAAAGTGCTTCAGAAAACAGCAATGTAATCTAGTCGGAGAGATCAGAGAAAAGAAGCTCTTTTGCACAGATAACAAGTGGAGTTTCTTAAAGAGACGCTGAAGTGTCAGAAAAATCATCTTTTTATTTAAAAAATGTGTTTAACATGCTAGCCCTACCTAAACCGCCGCATTCCCGCGGCTGTAATCTAACTAAATCCCCCTAACTCCCCCTCCCTCGCAAAATCCACAACTTTCTTGGTGGTGGATTTTGCTGCTCTAGGAGGCAGAGCTACTAGCCGCAGCTCTGTCTCCATGTGCGTCAATCCGCGGCGGATCTCCGCCTCTCCCCCGCCCCTCTCAGTGAAGGAAGACAGAGGGGCGGGGGAGAGGCAGCGATCCGGGCTGACAGACGCGCTGAGAGGCAGAGCTGCAGCTCATAGCCCTGCCTCACATGAAAGCGCTCCCCGGATTGCCCCCCGGGGAGTTAGGGGGGGATTTAGATAGATTACAGCGGCGGGAATGCAGCGGTTTAGGTAGGGCTAGCATATTAAACACATTTTTTAAATAAAAAGACAATTATCTTGAGACTTCAGAGTCTCTTTAACTCTTCCAGTACTGGAAACAATATGAGACTCTTTTCATTGCTACTAATGTTTTATTTCTTAGCTGTACTAGTGGCTGGATGGTGTAAGGTTTAAGGGCTCTGCCTCTGACAGAGGAGACCAGGGTTCGAATCTCGGCTCTGCCTGTTCAGTAAGCCAGTAATTCAGTAAGGAGCTCTTTGGGCAAGACTCCCTAACACTGCTACTGCCTACTGAGTGCGCTCTAGTGGCTGCCTCGCAAGCGCTTTGAGTCCGACAGGAGAAAAGCGCTATACAAAAAAAAGTTGTTATTATTATTATTACTACACATAGAATTTATTTTCAGATTCACTTTAACCCTATCCAATCCTATTTCCTGATTAACCAGGCCTCTCCCCCTAACCCCCCTCCCTCCCTTTTTTTATGCATGCGGGAGGGGGATCTGTCATGGGAGATTGGGATTTGTGGCAGCAACCAAAAGGTCTGTACTTCCTGGAAAGGAGGTGTCCCAGCATCAGTGGCGGGGAGGGGACCAGAATGCAGGCTGTAGCTCCACCCCTTACATGCGTGCCAGTGTAATTCCTTTATTACGCAGTACTGCATGGTAATGAAGGGGAAGTGTCAAATGATTGTGGATTTATCAATCATTCATTGAAAGTTAAAACAAAGTATAAAAAGTTTTCTTTTAAAATTAAAGTAATAGTAATACTGGTAGTTAAAATTAAGTTTTCCCTGAAGTGTTAACCCCTACCAAACTAATTAATCCCATAATTTGTATCACCTATACTTGGCATTAAGATCTGCTTGGATGTGATCGCCAGGGCAACAGTTTGGGGACCCAATGCTGTATAGATGCATCGCTGTGTTGTTGCCTAGCAATGCTTCTGTACAGCATTGGGGTCCCCAAACTGTGCAGCCTAGCGACTGCATTTAAACTAGTGATGAAAATTGTAGAATTTTAACCCTAACGAGCCAAATAACGTACTTTGAGGTGTTTTATAACTGTGGCACTTATCATATGAAAATTAGAAAGGGTGAAAAATTCATTTTTTTCTTTTTTAATGCCTATTTTTTTTTAACCTATTAAAATGACAATGAAAATTCTTGGGAAAAAAATATTACCCAAATAAGGCCTAGATTGTCCCATGAAAAAACATATATATATATATATATATATATATATATATATATATATATATATATATATATATATATATATATATATATATATATATATATATTTTTATTTTTTTTTTAACCTCTTTATCAATAGTGACACAGCTTAAGTGTCAAAATGGTCATAAACGTATGGGGTTAAAAACCCCGAAACCTGATGTGGTTAAGAAATGCTCAAATCAGTTAGGCCTTGTTCACATCGCTTTGGCGTTAGGCGTTTTTTGAAGCCATTTTTTTCCATTCCCGTGATTTTTGTGCGTTGGCGTTTTTGGTAAGCGTTTTTCCAATTCCTGAGGTCAGTCAGGAAGTTAAATCTTTGACCCGGAAAATATTATATACAATGTATTTATTCTTAAAAACGTGAACGCAATCACTGCACAAAACGATTTTGTGAGCGTTTCCTATACCTTCCATTGTAGCAAAATCGCCCGAAAATGGTCCATGCAGCGCTTCTCTGAGCGTAAAGCGGACGGATCGCCCCAATCTGAACTAGATAATAGGATTACATGGTGTAAGTGCTTTCAGGGTGATTTTGAAAAATCGCAGGTGCTTTAAAAAAAATAAATCCAAAAACCGTCTCCAGTGTGAATGAGTCCTTACTCTGCAAATAACCCCAACCCTATCACAACATCATAATCTCTGTCCCACCATCACAGTCTGCCCCTGGTGATCATAGAGGATTGTCACTTCCCACTGTGAATTGGCTCTGTAAAGAAATTGTCCAAACTATAGAGACAGGCTGGGATTGTCACACAGCTGGGTCTCTTGCCCTGGGGACACATCCAGGGATGCACAAAAGAGGCTGTAGACTTCCTGCTCCCCCGCTCCGTCTCAGAATGGTTCCTATGACCTGGCAAACACAAGACTGTCCAAACACACAGGACTCGCAGCACCCATTATAGCGCGGCTGTTTGCACAGGGTGACCCGGGTGTTGTCAGGTTTATTCAGAATGTCCAATCTTTATTGAAAGAATGTCAGGAATGTCACAAATATTTGGCGTTGCCGTGCTTACCCTACTGCGATCGATATTGCACATGGACTGGATGGACTGAATATTCCACAGGCTCTCCCCGCTCACAGAGGAGAAGACCACTCGGGAGTAATGGTCATCTAGAGGGAGAGAAAAGATTACAATTTAAAGAGGAACTCCAGTGAAAATAATGTAATAAAAAAACTGCTTCATTTTTACAATAATTATGTATAAATGATTTAGTCAGTGTTTACCCATTGTAAAATCTTTTAAATCCCTGATTTACATTCTGACATTTATTACATGGTGACATTTTTACTGCTGGCAAGTGATGTAGCTGCTGTATGCGGTTTTGGCAGTTGGAAACAGCCATTTTCCACAAGGCAACAGGGTTCACAGACAGGAAACTGCCAGAAGTACCTTGGTACTCAGAGCTTCTTGTGGGAGGGGTTTCACCACAATATCAGTCATGCAGCGCCCCCTGATGGTCTGTTTGTGAAAAGAAATAGACTTCTCATGTAAAAGGGGGTATCAGCTACTGATTGGGATTAAGTTGAATTCTTGGTCGGAGTTTCTCTTTAAAGAGGCCCTGTAGTAACAGCTAGTAGAATGCAGTAAATACAGTAAACTATTCAGGACACCCTCTTTTATGGTAATGATCCTGGTTTCATCATAAGAAACACTTCCTATATCTACTTATTGCTGTATACTTGTATGAAGCGCTGCCCTATCATCCTAGCATCTTAGCCTAGGCTGTTTAGTTGTGCAGAATTCTCCTCCCAGAGCATTCTGGGAGATCAGTAATTATTTTTACTGGCATTGGAACTCTCAGTAAGGGTTCCAGAGCACTCTGCAATCCGTTTGCTGCCTTTGCGTTTTTAAAAACTTATTGACTAGCAATAAAATTCTGATGATCATGAAAAATCTCAGCAATCGTAGGTTTATTTATTTTTTTTTTTTTGTGATCGCAGCAATTGTGCTGCGATTTTAATGCAAGTCAATGAGTGTTTTTTAAAAACGCAAATGCGGCACGAACGATTTGCAATGCACTCTGCAGTGTGTCTCTAAACATACATTCCGCAGAGATCGCCTGGCAGAAAAATGCCACTTCCGTGTAGTATGAGGGTTTACCTCCGCAATCTACTAATAGTATTCAATAGCTGGTGACCCTCATACTACAAAGAGGTAGTAACAATTGAAACATTGTACCAGGCTTTAGGATGCGTAGACACATCCAGTTTTGATTGCCTACTTTTACCACCTTCATGTAGTATGAAATCAGGCCTACTCAGGCAATCTGTTCAATCTGTTCAAAATCTGTTGAGGTTCATACAACATGGAAGTGCAAAAGGCCCGTATCCACCTCACGATTCTTCCGACGATTTTTCCAATGGTTGGCGTATTTTTGAGCGACAAGCGGTAGTTCCTGCAATCTCGCGAGGTGGGTACAGGCGCATTTTCACACAACGTCGCTTAGTGATAATGACCGTCAAGACGACTCCCACGCAAAGTACCGTGATCGCTTAAAGTCTCGCTTGCGCCCGTCGTGTGACATCAGGCATGTCTACCAGCTGTAAGATGGATTGGGGGAGCGCTCATTCTCAAGGAGACGTTGCTGGATCCATTACCCTGCATCGGTGAGGTGAGTATGTAGCTTAAAGGACTACTGTAGGGGGGTCAGGGGGGAAAATGATTTGAACTTACCCAGGGCTTCTAATGGTCGCCCGCAGACACCCTGTGCCCGCGCAGCCACTCACCGATGCTCCGGCCCCGCCTCCGGTTCAAAACTTTAAAGTCGGATAACCACTGCGCCTGCGTGGCCGTGTCCTCTCTCCCACTGACATCACCAGCTCCAGGAGTGTATTGCGCAGGCTGTACTGGGCCTTCGCAATACACTCCTGGCGACGTCAACTAAAGCGAGGACACGGCCGTGCAAGCGCAGTGGTTATCCGACTGTAAAGTCTGAAAGTCCAGAAGTGAACCGGAGGCGGGGCCGGAGCATCGGTGAGTGGCTGCACTGGCACAGGATGTCCGCGGGGGACCATTAGAAGCCCCGGGTAATTTCAACTCTTTTTTTTTTCCCCCCTACAGAACTCCTTTAAGATTAGCCAATCAGAACTGTATGTGTGTACCAGGCTACTGTCTCCCATTATTTCGGGGGAAGGGGGAGGGGACTCACTTGGCACAGCACAGAAGGAGCTGTCTTTGTGGAAGTCCCAGTCCGCTTGTCTCTTCTCCCGGTCGTAGTGATCGTCTGACCATCTGTCAGCTTGATGGCTGCAACAACAACACAAAATCCCATAATTACACGGCAGGTAAGAGAGACGGACGGAGATGACACCTGACAAGCTCACTCATCAGCTCCGCTGTGTGGCTTACAGGGCTGCCAGGGACAAAGTGGAGGTGATGTTGAGGCCTGACAGCAGATCAGATATCGTAGATATGGCCTCCACCACACATAGCTGGGGGACATCTGCAGACAGAAGGGGGGGGGGGGATTTACCAACAGATCGGGGGTGCGGCGGGGACAATTTATCAAAACAGGTGCAAAAAAACTGGACCAAATTATGGTGCCGCTGTCCAGAGTACAGGGGGGGGATGGTTTGCTTTGGGGCAGAGGGGTTGGGGGCAGAGTTACAGAGCTCTAATGATTTTACAGGTGGCGGATGAGTTGCTGCTGCTGACACTCACCCACCCTTGCATCTCTAAATGAAGGCTGAAACCCACTACAGCGTTTTTTTCTTTTGAGCGTCTAAAGTTGCAAAACTCTAGCACTTAGAGCGGTAAAAACCACTAGACACTTCCGCCATTTCAGAGAGATTGCGGTCAGCACTTTATTAACACTGTAGCGCAATCGCTCCAAAAATACTGCGGGTAACCAGTTTGCGATTGGCGCCAATTTCAAAACGCTTGCGATCGGCGCCAATTTCATAACGCCTGCGATCAGCGCCAATTGCGGTAGTGAGACCACTGCCATAGGGTAAAATAGCACTAGCGCTTTTAAAAAACGCTAGCGCTTTGGCGATTAGCGGGAATTGCCCACTAATCACCCTAGTGTGAATAGGCCCTTAGGGAGAGCTTTAAATCGCATTTTTGCAGCATTGTGGGAGCGTTGGCATTCCAATGTAAAGTATTGATGGGCTGGAAAATCGCTCATGAATCGTTACACTTTGAGATTGGTGTGTGATTTTGAATTCCTGCTCACTGTAAAAAAATAATAATTTGAAACGACCAATCAGAATTAAAATTGCTATCAAAGTCACTGGTAAAAAGCTTACTTTTTAAAATCGCCGGAAAACGCTTATGAAATCGCATACAGAACAACAATTCAAAACGCTAGCGATTGTGATTTGCGACTTGTAGTGGGTTCCGAGCCTTAAGCTCAGTACCCAGGATGCAATTTTTTTTGATGATTTTTCCCAAGACGTGTGACTTCTCCTGCATCGCGAGATCGTTTTCATGCTGTGGGTACGTTTGCAGGACTCTCTTGCGATGTGCGCTAATCACAAGTGTCATGGCGGATCAGATCTTTAATACCCTCGATGACTCCTTCGCAAAGTACCGCAATCGTTTTAACGATGGTCCGTGCCCGTCGTATACCACCACGTGTTCCCACGTTACAAGCTGAATCGGGGGAACGCTCCTTCGGGGGTCGCCGTAGGTTCCCCGATCCCTCTTCTGTTGGGCATTCAGCTTTAGAAGTTTACATAAAGGTTATCAATAAATGTGCACACACTGAAATGTTAGATAAAGAAAGACATAAGGACGTCAATATCTCAAGAACTCCAACAAATAAACATAAAAACGACTTAACTACTTTTTGGCTTGTTCATCGGCGTATTTGAAGGGGTAGTTGGCCAGCGTGGCCTTGTAGCCGGTGTTCTCCACCATGTTGTTCCAGGTGACCAGTCTCTGGCCGATGGCCGTCCCTCTGGGCTCAAACCCCTGTGGGAAGAAGGAATGCTGTGAATGACCACGCTGTGATGAGGGGATCTCTGCAACACAAACACTGCTAACAAGCTAATGTGCAGCCCCCAACTACAAAGAGAGGTCAGAGGATGCAGGTCAGAGGTCACGGCCTGCTAACAGGTGGATGATAAGAGAGAGCCCCGGGGCTGGGAAGAATGGCTGGGTGTATTACGTGCCCCCAGGAGAGGCCTGACACAGGCCCATCACCTCACCCCGCTCATAAATGCCATAGTTGGGCTGACTGTTCCCACGTCAGTCAGTTATCTTCCTCAAGTCACTACAAGTTGTGAGGGATGAAATGCAACTTCCTGAACGGACTTCTCTTTCTTAGAAGGTAATCTTGGTCAGACAGCTCTATACACAAAGTCAAAACCACAGACAAGGAATATTGGTTATAGGTACATACAGGGTCAAATCTAGCTACTTAGTAAAGGTTCCTATACATCTAGTGATGTATGGGGCAGATTGGCCTTAAAGGGAAGCAGAGACGCCGCAATCGTAAAAAGAAAAAAAGATTTTATACATACCTGGGGCTTCTTCCAGCCCCATAAGCCTGCATCGCTCCCACGCCGCCATCCTCCACTTCCTGGATCGCCGGTACCGGGTCCCGTCACTTCCGGCGGACGCGGCCAAATGTTCGCATGAGCAGGGGCTCCCTCCATACCCTTACGCGTGCGGCTGCGCAGTATGCAGCTGCACGCGTACGGGTATGCCGGGAGCCCCTGTAATGCGGACAATTGTCCCCGTGCTGCCGCCGACTGGCCGAAACTATGGGACCCGGTACCGCCGGATACAGGAAGCGGAGGAGGGCGGCGTGGGAGCTATCCGTGCGTATGGGGCTGGAGGAAGCCCCAGGTTTGTATAAAATCTTCATTCTGGGGCCTCTGGTTCCCTAGACCGATCTCTCTGTGATCAAATCTGATCAGAGAGAGATGTGTTGGCAGCTTATACGCTGCAGGTGGATTCCCAATAAGACCTTGCTGCATTATATTATTATAAGGCAGTGTAAATGAGTGTGCTGCTCATATAGCCCTATGGGTAAAACATGCCAACGATAGATCATTATTAGGGGTTTACTGGGAGATTATTGAATGGATAACGGATGGCAGACCTACTTTACCAATTTTAATCGATTTTAGTGTATGAGTTCCTGGCCTGGCTTACTGGCAAATTTGAGGTCGATGGTTGATGTATGTCTATACCTTTTTGCGCAATAAAGTTTTGCTTTACCTGTTAGCATTGTGACTTATGCGCAACTTTATTTGTGACCACGATTCCCGATAGACTCAAACATGAAATCTATCCGGTATCGCCTTACCGACACCATCTCCACCTGCGTGCCCACCAAGTGTAAAGTGCCCACCCTGGTGCCTAGGGGGGTGGGTTGTTACAGGTTTTCTTTAAACATAATAAGAGCACACTTACCAGAAGCGGATCGGAAAAATCTGGTAGATCGGGAACCAATATGCCGATCAGGGCACAGACAACGATCAATACGGTGCACATCCCCAAAACCACGACCGGCCAATCTGCTATTAAGGCAGCATAACTGAAAGGGAAACAAAACCGGAGTCACAAGCTGGGAAATGTATTTTAGGTGACTCGAAATGCTTCTGTAATGGATTTTCTACAAAGTATTATTATTATTGATTAATAAAGCGTCAACATATTCCGTGGCGCTGTACACAGTAAGAAACAAACATGGGATACAAAACAATACAGAAATGGTACAAAATACAAAGTTGGTAATCACAGCGACAAAGTAAAAGTGCCCATTAACAGTACAATTTTTCCATCACCCTTAATCTTTCGATGCAAATTTTATGATCGATTTGTATAGAAAACTGTGCCGTTTGTGGCGCAAATCAATGTGAAACGATTCTTTTTTCGTTTTGAAAAGGAAAAGTATCGATCCTGAAAGTTGGATTTTATGATCGAATTGGAATGTAAAACCTTCTTAAATCGTTCCTTTAAAGTGAATGGGAACCGCATTTAAAAAAAATGAGACAGATACTTACCCAAGGAGAGGGAAGGCTCTGGGTCCTATAGAGCCTTCCGGCTCCTCTCCTGGTCCCCTCGTTCCAGTGCTGGCTCGCCCGGTAGCAGTATTTGACTAAATTAGTCAAATACTGCTTTATCCGGCCAAAGGAGGCTTCAGAAGTCTTCAGGGAGCCCCAGTGCTCCTGAAGAAGGGCGGCCCTGTACTGCGCCTGCGCAAGCACGCTCTCTTGCACGCTCACGCCTGTGCAGTATGGAGCCGCACGTCTTCTGGAGGACACGGCTCCCGAAGACTTCCAAATACCCTTTCGGCGGGGGGATTGAAACGGGGGGGTGGGAGCCAGCACAGGATAGAGAGCACCGAGAGAGGAGACGGAAGGCTCTATATGACCCAGAGCCTTCCCTCTCCTTAGGTATTTGCTTCATTTTTTTAAAAATGCGGTTCCCATTCACTTTCATGGGAAGAATTGATAACTGCCTTCTGATTAGTTTTGATAATTTTAAATTGCATCGACAGATCGAATCTGAAGGAAAAATTGTACACTTTAGGGGCACCTTAACATGAATAAAATATGTAACAAATTCCAAGACACAAAAGGGTGAGAAAGCCATCAATGTAAAGGAATAGGGGGAAACAAGGGGGACGCAGTATTTTTAGGTTAGGTGTGTTTTTAGGTTATCTAATAGGAGTGCAACTTGATGAGAGGTCAAAGGGGGAATCGTCTGAAGCACACTCAGAACACAAATTGCGAATTGCAACTGCGATTTTGCATTCAGATTCCCATTCAACAGAATGAGAATCACAACACAATCTCCTCCAAAGTGCTGCATGCAGCGCGTTTGCAATTTATGCGAATCGCGAACGCTGCAGTGAGAACAATCCCATAGGGATACATTAGCAACAGCGTTTTGCTGATCACCGGCGATCAGCAAAGCGCTGAAAAGCACTCGAGTGTGAACCAGACCTTAGTGACAGGACAGAATAATCAGTAAAAGAAGTTGATGTATCCCGCCGTAATCAGTACACAGAATAAAACACCTCTCAGACTCCCAATCTACAATCCTCTGCTGACTCAGCAGGAACGCTCCACTTAAAGGACACCTGAAGTGAGAAGGGATATGGAGGCTGCCATATTTATTTTCTATTAAACAATGCAGATTGCCTGGCTGTCCTGCTAATCCCTCTGCTTCTAACACTAGCCATAGACCCTGCACAAGCATGCAGTTTAGCTGCTCTGACTGGACTGGATCTGATTGGTTTAGCTGCATGCTTGTTTCAGAGTTGTGATTCAGACACTAAGGATTCCAGAAGACCAACAAGGCTGCCAGGCAACTGGTAATATTTAAAAGGAAATAAATGTTGCAGCCTCCGTATCCCTCTCGCTTTAGGTGTCCTTTAAAGCGGATCAGAGATGAAAAACTAACTATAACAAGTAACTTGTCTATATATCTTATCTAAAGTTTAGATAGTTTACACAGCAAATCTAGCTGCAAACATCTTCAAAAGTTTATGATTATTTATCCCTGTGATGCAATGAGGGCAGCCATGTTCTGTTTGTCACATTGCCACAGGCTGAGGGCTGGAGATGCTATCAGCTTGCCTGTGTGCAAATTCAGTCCCCTCTCCTCCTCCCCTCTGCCTCTGAAATCTCTGGCTAGTAACCTCCACCTCCTCCTGCCCAGACTGAGCTCCCATAAGCCCTTGCTACAGTGACAAGGCACAAAAGGAGCTGTGGGCGAGGCTTGTTTAGTTTATAGGGAATTAGAGTATTAAAACAAAACAAGTATTTGGCTTGAGGAATGCCCTATAAACTATATGAAAGTAACACAATTATGCAATGAGTAAAAGTTTATCTCGGATCCACTTTAAGTCAATATAGCACAGTGTTCTCCCCAGAATTTTTTTCAGCCGGGTGGCATGAAAAAGTAGCCCGGTGGGGAAATAAGGGCCCTTTTCCACTAGGAAGTGCGATCGCAATCGCCCTGCGATCACGCAACCTGCAATTTCCACTACCCGTGATTGCGCCATATAGCTGCCGGGAATGGAGCACGATTGGCCGACAATTGCGATTCGGAAACAGCGACACATGCTAGTGGGAAATGAGCACCGCGATATTGCGGTGAACAGCAACACTGCTGCGATCCGCTTCCTGGAGCACAGCGGGGATCACAAACAGCTTCAGAAGATGTCCTTTACTACAGTGAGTACTGCCGGCGGTTTGTGCTGGGTGGTTGAGACTGCTGGTTAGTTGAGTTCCGTATAACCAGAACTACATAAGTCACCTGTGCTCTTACCCCGGTAATACATGGGATGCGTAACATACGACAAAAACACATTCCTACCTTTTAGGCAGCTGGAAAAGCTTTGCAGTTCTGTAAGAAAAAAAATACAAAAAATGATCAGTTAAGAAATGTAAAACAGGATAAAGCCAGTCATTTCCATGAATAAATTGTGCTGAAATCATCATCATTAGACCATCACTCCACATTACACCAGTAAGGTAGGGATGGTCAATGAGATGTGGATAATTCCGAGTTGGTGCAAATTTTAGGCAAACGAATGCACCTTGAAGATACACCAAGTGCTGCATCTGATGGATCCATTGCCAAGCTGCATATATTTGCATAAACGCTGATTTATTAGCATCTAATTAACCAACCTTACTGCAGGGAGAGGGATTATGTCACATGCTAAGTAGCCGCTATTAACGAAGACAAAACCTTTGTAAAGCGCTTTTCTCCCTGAGGACCCAAAGCACATAAGCTTGTCTCAGATCAGTACATAGTGATGGGTACAGGGGAAAGTTATGTGATCATAAATGCCGGACTAAACAGGGCGCTTTTCAGTTTTGATTAAAACGTGTCCAGGGTTGGAGCTGTTTTGATGCAGTCTGACAAGGCATTCCACAGGACAGGGGCAGCATGACAGAAAGCTCTGGCTCCAAAGGTTTTGAGGTGGAATCTGGGGGTGCTCAAGTTATGGGATCCTTTTGATTGTGGGGAGGTGTGATGCAGTTGCAACAAATCCTTCAGGTATCCAGGCCTAGGTCATGTAGAGTTTGGAGTGAACTGAAAAACTTGACAAAAGCATTTCTGAAGTCCCAATACTAAATAGGTCCTTGTTGGAAATACCCAGAGTCTTATTTAAAGGGGAACTGAAGAGAGAGGTATATGGAGGCTGTTATGCTTATTTCCTTTTAATCAATACCAGTTGCCTGGCAGCCCTGTCGGTCTATTTCTCTGCAGTAGTATCTGAATAAAACCAGAAACAAGCATGCAGCTAGTCTTGTCAGATCTGACTTTAAAGTCTGAACCACTGAAACACCTGATCTGCTGTATGCTTGTTCAGGGGCTATGGCTAATAGTATTAGAGGCAGAGGATCAGCAGGGCTGCCAGGCAACTGGTATTGCTTAAAAGGAAATAAAGATGACAGCCTCCATACACCCCTCTCTTCAGTTCCCCTTTAAAGGATACCTGAGGTGACATGTGACATGGTGAGATAGACATGGGTATGTACAGTGCCCAGCACACAAATAACTATGCTGTGTTCCTTTTTTTCTTTCTCTGCCTGAAAGAGTTAAATATCAGGTATGTAAGTGGCTGACTCAGTCCTGACTTAGACAGGAAGTGACTACAGTGTGACCCTCACTGATAAGACATTCCAACTATAAAACACTTTCCTAGCAGAAAATGGCTTCTGAGAGCAAGAAAGAGGTACAAACGGGGAATTTCTTACTAGTGAGGGTTACACTGTAGTCACTTCCTATCTGAGTCAGGACTGAGTCAGCCACTTACATACCTGATATTTAACTCTTTCAGGCAGAGAAAGAAAAAAAGGAACACAGCATAGTTATTTGTGTGCCAGGCACTGTACAAACACGTCTATCTCATCATGTCACGTCACTTCGGGTATCCTTTAAAGGTTAAAAACCCCCTTTAAAAACACCTTTGTCTGTATGGGAGGTACCTCACTTACCTGACAGTCAAATACTGACCCTCCTGCATTCATGTTGCACAGAGTTTTATGACCCTAATGAGTTATCAGTGAGAGTTACTACAATCCATTGCAATCCACTGCAGATAAACTCTCATTTAGAGTCCTGGATTCTTAACTCTTACATTAAGGGGGAAAAAAAGAAAAAAGGAGCACATTTATAGGTCTAAGTAGGATTGGGACTGTACAAACACGTTTTTATCATCATATCACTTCAGATACCCTTTAAAGGACAACTGAAGTCAGAGGGATATGGAGGCTGCCATATTTATTTCCTTTAAAATACCAGTTGCCTGGCAGCCCTGCTGATCCTCTGCCTCTAATACTCTTAGCCATAGCCCCTGAACAAGCATGTAGCAGATCAGATGTTTCTGACATTATTGTCAGATCTGACAAGATTAGCTGCATGCTTGTTTCTAGTGTTATTCAGAAACTACTGCAGCCAAATAGACCAGCAGGGCAGCCAGGCAACTAGTATTGTTCAAAAGGTAATAAACATGGCAGCCTCCATATCCTCCTCACTTCAGTTGTCCTTTAAATGTTACCCAATGGAGCAGCAGTAGCTACAATCTACACGTTTAATAATATTTGTCAATATTGCTTAAGAGCCATGCCTCAATCTTCTGTACATACATACATGTAAAATGTAGTTTTCTCCCCGAGTAAAATGAACTGTATATATTTTTTTCCCTATGTTTCTGTCACTTACAGTAGGTAGTAAGAAGCTGACAGGTCTGACAGATTTTGGACTAGTCCATCTCCTCATGCGGAGTTCTCAGTATTACTTCTATTCTTTACAAGAGCACTTCCAGGAGAGGAGCTATACAAAGATGTTAGTTAGCCAGCTTCCCCAACCACTTGCACCCCCAGAAATCTGATCTCCCTGCACTTAGTTCCTGGGACCGCTTAGCCCCAAGAAGAAATCTGCAGAACCAGAAGGTGACAATGCAGTGGACCTGTAGTCAGACTGGCACTTACTGAACACACAGCACTGAACAGTATGCCCAGAATCCATGCCATGCACTGATGAGGACCGACCAGTCCAAAACAGCCTGTATGCATGAGGGGTTATTTGTGGCTCTGTACAATGAACAAGCTGAAATCATACTGTCCCAGCTGCTCTGGGGGTGTGTTTAGCTATCAGGGACAACAAAGGGACAATTTGCATATTCAGCAGTGATGCATTGTGGGAGATCTCATAAGCTCACTCCAACCTGAATATTCGCAAATGCCTTCTGTTTTAAAGCGGACCTGAACTCAGAACTTACTCTCTGCTCTAAAAGATACGCAACAGCCTAATAACCTTTATAGAAAAACATTTATTTGTAACAGCCGATACAAATCCTGCAATAAATCTGCAGTGAGCCCACTTCCTGCTTTCATGAAAGCAGACAGTGTTAACTTCCTGTGTTAACAAATTAGCTTCTTTGCCATGGCAGATGAGATTCCTGAGCGGAGATCAAATTACACCTTTGTGATTAGTCACAGATGAGGGGGGGATTAGACCAGCTAAGCTCTCTAAATACATACAGGGTGAATTTCTCTAGGTTTTCCTTCTGTCCTGTGCAAGAGTTCAGGTCCATTTTAAAGGACCACTATTGTGAAATAGTATAACGTTTTGAATAGCTGTAAACACATACAAATAAGTAGTAAGTTTCTTTCAGAGTAAAATGAGCACTAAAGTTTTTTTCTCCTAGGTTGCTGTCTCTTGCAGTAGGTAGTAGAAATCTGATCTGGTTTTAGACCAGCTCATCTCCTCATGGGGGATTCCCATCATGGCCTTTATTCTCTATAAAGAATATCCATAAAAAGGATTTATATAAAGATACTGGCCAGCCTCCCTGCTCGCTGCACACTTTTTTGGCAGTTGGATGGGGCAACTGCCATTCACAAAGTGCTTTTGAAAATAAAGCAAGCCCTTAAAACACCCCCCATGAGGATGTGAGCTGGTCCAAAACTTGTCCGTTCTGTCAGATTTCTACTACTTACTGTAAGTCACAACAACATAAGAGAAAAGTAATATATAGCAGGTTTTACTTTGGGAGAGATGTACTGCTTATTTTTATGTTTACATGTACTTTTAATGTTGCGGTTTTCGCGATAGCGGTTCTTTAAAGTGAACCTCCGGACTAAAAATACCTCAGCAGAACTGAAAAGGCTTGGTGTTTCTTTAAGTTTCACAGCATCAGAACTTTGTTTTTCTTACATAAGCCTTAATTTTAGCTGTACAAAATCTAAGCTCCACCCATCAAAGAAAACTGCCCGGGCTTTTCTTCCCTGATGCTGTGCAAAGCATGATGGGATTTCTTATGTTATTCACGTTGCCTAGCAACTGGGAGGGGTGTTCAGCACACTGGACAATTGGAACTGTGTCTCATGCTCCCTGTCACCTCCTTTCAACCAAAAAGATGGCTGCCCCCATGAAATCAAACATTTGCCTGTTCTTTTAAAACAGGGTGGGTAAGAGATTATATTACCTATCTATTTTAATTTACATAACTAATGTAACGTAATGACAGTATGTTTGTTTAGGCTGGAGTTCCTCTTTAAGAAAGTACATTTCTGTTTTGTACGACCAATGAGATTTTAACAGGACAGCATGTACCAAACAACACAGACATGGGAGAACTTCTACATAAGATAGCACACTTTTAGAAAGTACCAGGTCGTTTCCCAGAATTCCCTGAAAAATTACCCATCATGCCTTATCGACTAATCTACACGGGCACCAGATCAGAGATCTAGGCTGCGGCTTCTCATTACACAGGTAATAAAACACAGCACATATGAGAATCATAATATCGGCACAGACAAACCCTGCAGAGAGACCCTTTGAAGCTGGAAGGAATTCGCCAACAGATGTTCAACAGCTTTAGGTGGAAGGCGAAGATCTAGTTTCTCTTAATCGCTTTTCTTTCCCTAAAACACTTTGTTTCCCATCCAACTGGCTACTTTTCCACAACCTGTGTCATCCATTTAGAGGCCAATATATCATCAAATAAAAGGAGGAACCGAAATCAGCAAAGGAGCATTTTATATAGTGGGCAAACTGCAGTAATTAATTTTTCGAAACTGGATTTTGCTTAAAAGAAAGTTTGGCAACTAAACTTGACCTCAATTGTAAAAGCGCACCTCCGTTAACAAACTGTACTGATTTTACTGCCAGGCAGTAATGTGGGTTTTTTGAGCTCCTAACTAGTCTATAGACCTCTGTTTCATCTCTGCATTTCTCCTGCCTGTGCCTTTCTTTTGTGACAATTCGGCCTGTTCAATAAAGTTTTATTGGAAAAAAAAAATCAGGCTTTTCAGTCGCAGAACTATAGAGAAGCAGAGAGTGCTCAGGGCAGCCTGTAGCCTCTGCTAATGTAAACTTCCCAGCATGCATCTTGCTTGGTGCTAACTTAAAGGGAACCAGAGACGAAGCACCCTTGTGTATTTTACCGTATATATCAGTAAGAACATTAGAGAAAACACTTACTATGCTTTCGGTTTCATCCTCACTGCTAAAAGTGTCTGTTATCAGCTGTGATAAGAATCCCGGACTGAGCATTCAGTCTGGCTTTGCAGGGAATAATTATAGTTGAGTCATTATAGCAGAGCCACAAAGGGGCAGGCTTGGCCTTGAAAAGACACCAGAGAAGACAGACTCAGCTATAATCTTTCCATAGCAAAGCTAGACTGAATGCTCAGTCGGGGGTTCTTATCAGAGGTGATAACAGTCAGATTAAACAGAGAACAATGAAACAAAGAGCAGATTAGGTGTTTACTGTCATGTTCCCACTGATTTATAGGGTAAAATACAAGAGGGTGCTTCATCTCTGGTTCTCTTTAAGGCACCCATACACGCATCAATCTCCCCCAAAGGCGGAAAAACCATTGATCACTCTCAGAACCAGACTTGATGATCAGAAGAGGTTCAATGCCTTCCACACACAACACAATCGATTTCCCAAAAAATTCAGCAGGAAATCTATAGAAAAATGAATCGAAATGCAGCGTTTTTGATGCAGTGCAACGTTATGGCCCATCGTTTAACCATCGTTACTGTGCAATACCTGTTCGACCTAAATTTCACATACTGTTCAATCGATACTAATAATCGATTTTAAGCCAAGGTGATGCAATAGATTTCTAGCAGATTTGATCGCAGTGATCAAATCTGATAGAGTTCAAACAAGAACATCAACGGATGGATGGCTTGTGTTACTGACATAGTCACAGGATTAAAAGGCTAGTTGGGGTTGGGGCAGCTTTTTCATCATAAAAGCGGACATGAACTCAGAACTTCCTCTCTGCTCTAAGGCCTCTTTCTCATTGGGACGGTGCGTTTGATGCGACGTTTAAGTCGCACAACGTGCCCCTAACGCAGCGCATGTAGGTTATAAAATTGGATGTTATTTTGCACTGCGTTATGTGTCTCTTGGTGCGCCATTTTCGCTGCATACTAATGGAACAAAAACGGCGCATGCGTTACATTTAAAAAACAAAAAAACATTACTGAGCATGTGCAACACTCATAACGCAGCAGATTTATTGCTAAACGCACAGCATGCAGCACTTTCTAAATATTGCTACAAGTTACACACAACGCAACGTGTGCACTGTGAATGTCGCACAGACTTTGCATTGCTGTGCGTTGGAACATTTTCTAACGTGCGACTTTAACGTCGCACTGTGAAAGAGGCCTAAAAGATAAGCAACAGTATAAAAACGGAGGGGGCGCCCATACACGTGTATGTACATATGCGCACACACGTGTGCGGCCACTTTTTGCTGCCTATGGGCGGAGGGGAGGTGTTTTTTAAAGCAAAACTGAACTGAATATTAAAAGTCAAAATAAACATACACACGTCATACTCACCTCCTGTGTAGTCTACTCAATCTTTTTCTCCTCTCCCGTGGCCTGTTTGTCCACTGTGATCAATGGAATTCTCCGTCCTCCTTTGTAAAAATGGCGATGACCCCATAACAGCTTGTGGGTCAGCACACTGTTAAAGGGACTCTGAGCACCTCTCATGGGCATGCCTTTAAGATAGACGACTTCCAACAAAGTCGTGCTATAACCCCTCCGGAGGAGCCTCTTGCAATGGCCATGCGTGTCACTTCCTCTTCCTGCTTCATTCAGTGATGCACTTCTCTAACAGAGAAGACAGGAGTGACCCGGAAGTTATAACATAGCCAAGATGGCAGCCGCGATTTTTAAATTAAAAATCGAACGAAAACTATTTGGTGTAGAACAGCTATTAAGACATCAAATGAAAGAGGAGAGCACAAGCTACAGAATGGTATGCATCTAAGTACTTTGCAGTACTGGTCGGAGTCTTAAAGGCATGCCCCTGAGAGGTGCTCTGAGTACCTTTAAACTGTAATGCCGCCCACTTGAGCCATGGGGAAACATGGACATTACCATGCACATCAGTTGTCCTTTCAGTTGTAACTGACAGCAACTGATAAATAACTGACAGGTACTGATATATTTCAGCTCCGACAAAATGTTGTCAGTACTGGAAGGAATCGTCGGAAGAAGAAAATGGAGAGCTTCTGAGAGGAACTGACGGTGAGGTAAGTATGTAATATTCATTTGCAGGAACATCACGTGTTTATTTCAAATAATTTTACTCGGTTCAGGATCACTTTAAATAAGATTTAACTAAGGTCATAGATTAACATGGACCCTTTATACAAAAAAGGAGTTTGCATTGCTTAAATATACAAAAATATACAAGAAATGTGAACATCAACTTATTTGGGATCATTATTATTGATACAGTGGTTTAGTAGTGAACAAATAGAAAGAAAGAAAGAACAACCGGGGAAGATGCAAATGGAAATACACAGGAAAATAAGCCAGCAATGGCAGCCCCCATATATCTGTCAACACAAAGTCACTTTAAATGTCAAGTTCCCATGTTTATGGCTGACAGTCTCCTTACTGGAAGAAGGAATGCGGAGAATAACAAAGGGTGGGAGGGAGAAGGGCTGGATCAGAGTGACAGGACAGCTGGAGGAGATCCAGGGGGCAGAGTGGCTGGAAGTACAGTGGGAGGAGCAATGCTGTCCTGTACACACTGTGCGATGATCGGCTCATCCGGTCTGGGAGGACACGGTCTGTGTGTACCATAGGATCAGTTCTTTACAGGGCCACTATCACATAAAATAGTAACATTTAGGCCTCTTTCCCACCAGGACGTTGCGTTTTAGGGGACGTTATAGGTCGCATAACGTGCCCCTAACGCAATGCCTGGTGGTGTTGTAGGAGGACGCTACCAAGAGCCGCGTTATGCAGCTCTTGGTGCGCCTTTTCTGTGCTATGCATGCGGAGACCACGTGATCCGCATCACGTGATCCCGCCAGCCAAACACCGCACAGAGCGACCGCTCCAGGGAGCAAACACTGCACGTCACAGTGCAGTGAATATTAATTAGCCATGTGGCTGGCCGCGGAGGAGGAGGGTAGACCACCTCCTCCAACATTACTGAGCATGTGCAAACAGTCTAACGCGGCTTAGCCTAGTATAACTTACAGCATGCAGCACTTTGTTTGAACGTGCTGCATTACAATGTAACGTGGGCACTGTGAACAGCCCATTGATTTATCATTGCTGTGCGGTGGGCTGCCGTCTTACTGTGAAAGCAGCCTTAATTGGACCCGGACTCGTGCACAGGACAGAAGGAAAACAGAGAAATGCACCCTGTATGTATTTGGATAGTTTAGACTTTCTAATTCCCCCTCATCCGTGACTTATCACAAGTGTAATTTAATCCCTCAGCTGTGTCCGCTCAGGAGTCTCCTCTGCCAGGGCAGAGCAGCGAATTGGTACAAATAGGCTGTTAACCCTATGCCTGCTTCCATGAAAGCAGGAAGTAGACACACTGCAGATTTATTGCAGGGTTTGTATCAGCTGTAACAAAAATGTTTTTGCTTAAAGGTTATTATGCTGTTGCTGACCTGTTAGAGCAGAGAGGAAGTTCTGCGTTCGGATCCATTTTAAAATACATGTGTACACATACTTATAAGAGGTACCTTTCCCCCAGATTAAAATGCACTGTAAATGTTTCTCCTAGGTTTGCGATTTCCCTATACCTGCCATTGAGCCAAAATGCTCAGAAAATGTAACAGGTAGCGCATTTGCAAGTTTTAAAAAATAGCAATGCTCAAATGTGAACACGGTCATAGGAAATAATTACACAAGCGCTTTTATAGCAATTGTATAGCTATAGCTATAGCAATTTTATAGTGTGTGTTGCCTCAATGGGAAATGCATTGTGCGAAAAAGTAGTGCAGGTTATTATTATTTAGTATTTATATAGCGCCGACATCTTCCACAGTGCTGTACAGAGTGTATTGTCTAGGCACTAACTGTCCCTCAGAGGGGCTCACAATCTAATCTTTACCATAGTCACATGTCTATGTATGTATTGTGTAGTGTGTGTATCGTAGTCTAGGGCCAATTTTGGGGGAAGCCAATTAACTTACCTGTATGTTTTTGGTATGTGGGAGGAAACTGGAGTGCCCGGAGGAAACCCACGCAGACACGGGGAGAACATACAAACTCCTTGCAGATGTTGACCTGGCTGGGATTCGAACTGCGGACCCAACGCTGCAAGGCGAGAGAGCTAACCACTACGCCACTGTGTTGCCAGTTTGTATGTTTTATTAGAAGGATATACAGTGTCGCAGATGGCTTACTGCCGTTTTCGCATTGCAGCGAAACTACTGTAATTTCAACTAGTGTGACCCCTGGCCTTATCGGATTTGTGCATACATGGCAAGAAGCGTACCCCCGCATAGGCCATAGTAGGCAAAAACCCGATCAGGAATCACATGCCGCTTGTGGTCTTCCCTTTTTAAATCAGACAGCTTTTTCCATAAGATATGCGCGTTCGCAAATATAATGGATCCAGCCCGGTGTACGTATATGTACACCGCCGGTGAGCTGGGCGCAGGGTGAGCCGTATGGCAGCCCAGCCTGCCACCATTCAGATCCCCGGCGCCGTAAAATGCTATTTCCCCCTATGAGTCCTCGCAACCCGGAGGGAGATGTAATTTGTGGCCTCGAATCTCTAAGGGCCCTTTTCCACTAGCAATCGCAATCACAGACGCAGCGATTGCGATTTTTCGTTTTCATTGCATTATGACTCTTATGCTGGGCATACACGGCTCGATTCCCCGCTCGATTCCGCAGGCGATTCTCTTATCTTCCGCTCGTTTTTCTTATCTTTTTGCATGGTCTTCAATGTGGAATCGAGCGACGAAACGATCGGGCGGGAGATCGGACATGTCGGAAGTGATCTAAATGGCTCAGAATCGAGCCGTGTATTCCCAGCATTAGGGCCCTTTTCCACTAGCAATCGCTAAACACTAACGATTGCACTTTGTCACAAATTTTTTAACGCAATCGCAATTTTGCATACACAACACACTTACTTTGCAAAATCGGCGGGTAAACATCTTTCCCGAGCGTGATTCAAAAATCGCTAGCGATTTGCGATTCAGCATCCCATGCACTGCAAGTGGAAAAGGGCCTTAAAAATCGCTCCAGAAAGCAATTGCGATTTGCCAATCCAATCACTACAGTGGAAAATACTTTTCAGGATCTCAATGATAAAGTAGCAACCCTAGCGAGTTAAAAACCACTAGCGATTTAGCTTACGTGTCCAGCTCAGAATGACATTACGTCTATGGGGTGCTCAGTTTTGGCGCTTGCCGCTGAACGTCGAAACCACCTGCTAAGTCGGCCGCACCATGAACGAATGTGGATAATTGCGCGTGGGAAAATGCAATCGCCGTCTCAACGTGGAACCGGAGAAATCCGGGATTGGCAGGGAAAACCGCGTTGACAAGTGCGCTCCTTGCTGCAGTTGTAGGTGTAGGGGGTGCTCAGCCCTGGAAACGTGAGCGGCCCCAGCACCCATTCCCACACGGATCAGCGCTTTGTAACTTATTTTGGGCTTCCAACCTGCAGATTTTATGAAGTAAAACAAGACCTGACACTTAGCCGGGGGTCAGAGGTCACACCTGCTATCGTTAAATATTTTTGCTTCAAAAAGCGTGCGTAACAATGTGCGTCCACCAAAGACATTCCAGCCGTGTAAGCCACACCGCGCAGCTGTTCTCGTGATGTCTTTATAGTGCTGCTCAATGAGGAATATTATCCCCTTGGCCAGAAATTATTTTGCTATGCTGCTCTGTGAAGATAAGCATAGCAATTCGCCATTTCTCCCCCCCCCCCTTTTCCATTCAATAGGAGCATTGCATGATGGGATTTTTTTTCTTCTTACACTACAGTACTACCCAGCAATTTGGATGAGGGCTGTAATTTTGGCATTAGCACTTTTGTGCATACTTGTCCTGGGCAGATCAGTTTCAGACGCACCAGCGGACGTGGAGGAGAGACATTTCAAAGGGATACCAGAAAAGGGTTTTAACAATCAGGAAGGAAGTAAGTATATCAGTAGATAAATGAGTTACTGGGAGGGGGTGGAGTTAAAAATACTTATTTGATCCAGCGAGTAGGAGTTGTGTTTATTCCGGTAACTGATCTAATGATCTTTGGAACGACAATACACCACAAAACACTCCCTTTGGCTCCAGCCACAAGTTAAAGAGGCACTCCAGTGAAAATAATGTAATAAAAAAGTGCTTCATTTTTACAATAATGATGTATAAATTATTTAGTCAGTGTTTGCCCATTGTAAAATCTTTTAAATCCCTGATTTACATTCTGACATTTATTACATGGTGACATTTTTACTGTTGGCAAGTGATGTAGCTGCTGCTTGCTGTTTTGGCAGTTGGAAACAGCTGTAAACAGCCATTTCCGAACAATGAAGCAAGGTTCACAGACAGGAAACTGCCAAGAGTACGTACTCAGAATTTCTTTGTGGGAGGGGTTTCACCACAATATCAGCCATACAGCACCCCCTGATGGTCTGTTTGTGAAAAGGTGAAGATCTCTGATGTTAAAAGGGGGTATCAGCTACTGATTGGGATAAAGTTCAATTTTTGGTCTGAGTTTCTCTTGAAGATAAATACTTACCAACCGACCAAGGAAGATGGATCCAGCGATGTTCCCTTCACAAGGAGTACCCCATGATCCAACTTTCGACTGGTGGGTATGCTGGCATCACAAGACAGGTGCAAAACGTGAAGTCAAGCAATCGTAGTACTTTGCGCGGAGCAGTCAGGGATCAGATCCGATCTGCCATGATGGTCGTCATCGCTGCGTGACGCTAAATGACGTTCAGGCCCAGATTTACCTCACAGGAGCCTATAGGCACAGGTGTCCTGGCACCTTAGACATTGCCCTCCATGAACCTACAAACCCCCACCAAACTGCCCCGCAAGTGTGCTGGCTGTCCCATCTGTCACTTCTCCCTTACTTCCCTTGCCTATCATAGGTAGCTACAGGTGCCCCTTAGTATTAGGTAGCCAGAAGTACCCTCAAAATTAAGTAGCTAGAGGTGCTCCCAAGTATTAGGTAGCAAGAGGTGCCCCAGACTGAAGGGAGATCTCATCAGTGGAATGCTGAGAGTTGGGTGAGTAACTTCTCATTTACACTCTCATCAGGACTCTGCACAGGGAGGGAGAGAGAGAGGGAGGCGCTCAGGGAGGGGACTGAGCTGCATTTCCATCATCAGGCGCCTGTAGGCACGTGCCTACAGTGCCTTATAGTAAATCTGGCCCTGAAGACATTTGTGTGATTGCACGCCTGTACCCACATCAAGAGATCGTGGAAACGATTGATGGTCTATTGTTGGTCGTCGGGGAAATCGCATCATGGGTAAAGGCCTTAACCTGCTGGGCGGTCTGGACGAGCACAGCTCGTCCAGTACCGCCGGAGGCTGCCGCTCAGGCCCTGCTGGGCCGATTTGGCTGAAATAAAAAGCAGCACACGCAGCCGGCACTTTGCCAGCCGCGTGTGCTGCCTGATCGCCGCCGCTCTGCGGCGATTCGCCGCGAGCAGCGGCGAAAGAGGGCCCCCCTAGCCGCCTGAGCCCTGCGCAGCCGGAACAAAAAGTTCCGGCCAGCGCTAAGGGCTGGATCGGAGGCGGCTGACGTCACGACGTCGGCTGACGTCGATGACGTCACTCCGCTCGTCGCTATGGCGACGATATAAGCAAAACAAGGAAGGCCGCTCATTGCGGCCTTCCTTGTTTATTCTGGGCGCCGGAGGCGATCGGAAGATCGCCTCCGGAGCGCCCTCTAGTGGGCTTTCATGCAGCCAACTTTCAGTTGGCTGCATGAAATAGTTTTTTTTTTATTAAAAAAAAACCCTCCCGCAGCCTGCCTGGCGATCTTAATAGAACGCCAGGCAGGTTAAAGGGATAGTTAAGCCATGGAGAAAAAAAAAAAAAAAGTTTTACTCACCTGGGGCTTCTACCAGCCCCCTGCAGCCGTCCCGTGCCCTCGCAGTCACTCACGGATCCTCCTGTCCCCCACCGCCAGCTAGTTACATTTCGCCGACAGAAGACTGGCCACGTGTAGTCTTCTTCACATTCCCATCCGCATTAGTGTCCTGCACCTGCGCAGGGCGCTATTGCGGACTGGAATGCGAAGGAGACGAGTGGCCAGGCCTGCGCAGGTGCAGTGTGCATGTCGGTGAAAACAAAACTAGCTGGCGGTGGGGGACAGGAGGATCCCGGAGTGACTGCGAGGGCACAGGACAGCTGCAGGGGGCTGGTGTAAGACCCAAGTGAGGAAAACTGATTTTGTTTCTCCATGGCTTAAGTATCCCTTTAAAAGAGAAACTCCGACCAAGAATTGAACTTTATCCCAATCAGTAGCTGATACCCACTTTTACATGAAAAATATAATGATTTTCACAAACAGAGCATCAGGGGGCGCTGTATGACTGATTTTGTGCTGAAACCCCTCCCACAAGAGGCTCTGGTACCATACGGTACTCTGGGCAAACTGCCACAATGTAACAATGACACACACAGGAAATGGCTGTTTATAGCTGTTTGTTAAAGCCAGAACAGCTACATAATCTGCCCACAGTAACAATGTCACCATGTAATACATGTCAGAATGTGAATCTGGGAGAGGAAAGATTTTACAATGAGCAAACTCTGACTAAATCATGTATACATAATTATTGTAAAAATTAAGCACCTTTTTATATTAAATTATTTTCACTGGAGTTCCTCGAGAGAAAAGTCCACAATTCCAAAAACTGAAAAATACAACCAATCTCTTCTTAGACCATACCTCTTAAATATTGGCAATCAGTGCTCTGCCTACCTTAAAAGGAAACTTAAAAAAACATGAGTTTCACTTACCTGGGGCATCTACCAGCCCCCTGCAGCCATCCTGTGCCCTCGCAGCCACTCACTAAGCTTATGGTTGCAATGCGCAATTTACGCATTGCACCCGTAACGTGTAAAAATGTACTTGTTAATGTCCGCAATAGCTTTCTGTACAAATAGGAATGTGTAAAAATGTACGCATTGGGGCCAGCCGACTCCCATTTGGCAAAAACGAAACTAGCTGGTAGCGGGGGACCAGAGGAGCCATGAGTGACCGCGAGGGCACAGGATGGCTGCAGGGGGCTGGTAGATGCCCCAGGTAAGTGAAGTTAAGGTTCCCTTTAAAGCGGACCCAAACCAATCATTCAATTCAAAATATTTAGTTGCACCACTCTGACACATACAAAGATAAATAAACACTCCTTCAAGCCTATGAGCATTTCAGTGCATGCTATTCACCCTTCTCTTTTCATAACTAGGGTTATACAGGTGGCAGCCATTAGCAATTCCTCCTTTGCTGCACACCATCTACTCCACCAGTTTGCCGGATTCTGTCCCAGCAATATGAAAGGAAGGGAGGAGTTCCTCCAATAAATGTAAAATATTTTATATTTGTCATCATGCAGCTGAAAAAAGGCTGCTATTATAATTTAGAAAAGAGATTTTATTTCTTAAATGTTGTATTTTTAATTTGGGTCCACTTTAATAACCATAAAGACATTAAAGTGGGATACAACTTATTGGCATAACATTCAATAAAACTATGTTTTCCTACTTTTTATCACCAATACAGTTGCCATATTTGCTTTTGTGCACAAGTTATATTGTCTGTCTACAAATTACACATTCTCAAAGTACAGTTTATCTGCTCGGAAAGCTGCCATTGCATTTTACTGCATAGCTGCTGTATTTATACAATAAAATTGATCTAGTGATCACTTCTCAGCTCATTACAGCTCATTTTCTTCAGTTTGCCGAATGTGTCTGACAAAGGAATGTAAACAAAAGATAATGTTATCACCTCTTCGGATGCAGCCAGAAGCTGCCCACTGAAGCAAGGCGCTTGCCACTGATGAGTGTTGTGTTTAACTGTTTGAAGGCTGTTCTGCTACAATTTTTTTGTGATAGTACATTTTATGCTGTAAATCTTTTACAACAAAGAGGAAATGCTGCGTTCCATACCACTTTAAATCATCATTATATATTTCAAGAAAAATGCAGCGTTACACTGACATACTTATTATTCTGGTGTTTTCCCTGATATGCCCCCTAAACCTCTCCACCAGGGGTGGAACCATAGGGATGCTGCTCCTGTGACCGCAGGGCGGTCCTAAACCATGGGGCCCCTCCATGATCAGTAGTTACCCCCCTTCTCTACACTTCTTCATAAATAGGCCTCTACATGCCGTCTGGAGTTCTACCTTAAAAAGGATGAAATATTATATTAAGTACAAAGCAATTAATCAGAGAAACTGTGCTCTGGAAACTGTCAGTTTATCTCCGTAATCCCCTTCAGCCTCTTGCCCGAGTATTCCAGCCGTTTATCTTCTCGGAAGCCTCCTCTGCTGAATCTGCGCCGCCGTTGAGGGACTGAGGGATCTGGGCGCGAGGCTGACAGACAGACAGCTATCGGCGAGTCTCCTTCCACCTGGAGACAGTTCACAGGAAGGCGGAAAAAAAAAAGTGAATCCCAGACTCCATCCTGTCAGATCTGCTTTCTGTAGGATTTTACCTGTGGAGAGGATAACCTTCCCCAGAAGACAGAGACCGAGCTCTGGATCCAGGACTCACAGCCACACAAAACTCCTGTATGCTTGACAATTGGAATCAGCTGTTATTTCCCACAATGCAACAAGGTTCACAGACAGCAAACTGTCAGGACCATGGCGCTGACATCACACTGTGGGAGGGGTTTCGCACCAATATCAGCCATACAGATGTCCTTGATGATCTATTCTAGAAAAAAATATTGTGGGAAGGGGGTATCGGCTACGGATTGGGATGAAGTTCAAGCCTGAGTTAAAGTTCCTTTTAAAGGACCACTGTTGTGAAAATCTTGAAAATGTAAAATATATGTAAACATAGACAGACAAGAAGTACATTTCTTCCAGAGTAAAATGAGCCATAAATTACTTTTCTCCCATGTTGCTGTCACTTACGGTAGGTAGTAGAAATCTGACAGAAACGACAGGTTTTGGACTAGCCCATCTCCTCATGGGGGGTTCTCAAGGTTTTTATTTTCAAAAGCACTTAGTGAATGGCAATTGCTCCGTCCAACTGACAAAAAAAAGTGTACAGTGAGCAGGGTGGCTGGCCAGCATCTTTATATAAATCATTTTCAGGGAGTGTCTTTATAAAGAATAAAGGCCATGCTGAGAATCCTCTATGGAGAGATGGACTAGCCCAAAACCTGTCACTTCTGTCCGATTTCTACTAACTACTGTAAGTGACAGCAACATAGGAGAAAAGTCATTTATGGCTCATTTTACTCTGGAAGAAACGTACGTCTTATTTATATATGTTTACATATATTTTAAATTTTAAGATCTTCGCGACAGTGGTCCTGTAAATTACATACACCGGCAAACACAATCCAAGTCTGACGAACTGATGTTCTTATGAGTGCTTTCAAGGAAAAACGGCCAAGACAAATTGATCAAAATTACCCCCCAAAACCCCCCGGCACCAACAGATCCAAAAAAAGTATATTGACATCTACAGTGGATACACTAGAAATGTACATCATAACCCCCCATTCACGTTTCTAAAATCTGATCAACTGTACAATCTGTCAGATTCCGATTGATGAGGAACGACTGTTCTATCAATCCAAATTTCAGAAAGCCAAATCTGGCCCTCACAGCCATTATATTTGGCCCTCAAGTGGTTTCCCCACTTTGTATTATGTTTGGCCCACTCTCTAGACCACCAGGGAAGCTATATTGGAGGTGAAGCCCTAGAACACCAGGGAAGGCATATGCGGAGGGAAGGGGAAAGCACTAGACACTAGGAACTGTATAGGAGAGGGTGGGGACCTCTAGACATCTAGGGGAAGGAGGACCACTAGACACCAGGGAACTGTATAGGAGTTGGGGGGGTAATTAGACACCTGGGAAGTTTATAAAGGTAGGAATGTGGCCAGTAGACATTGAGGCCCTCACCTAGGTCTCAGTGTACAATTTCAGCCCACTTTGTATTTGAGTTTGACACCCTTGTTCTAAGGCAGGCATGGGCAAACTTGGCCCTCCAGCTGTTAAGGAACTACAAGTCCCACAATGCATTGCAGGAGTCTGACAGCCACAGTCATGACTCATACAGGCAAATGCATTGTGGGACTTGCAGTTCCGTAACAGCTGGAGGGCCAAGTTTGCCCATGCCTGTTCTAAGGGGACCGATTTATGATTATTTTAGAAGGAGCAGCTCCAATTCATAGATGCTTTTAGTGTTTGTTCCTATATTAGGTGTAGCGCTGGCCTCCTAAGGTTTTACCTGAAGTCGGAGGTTTCATAAACTGAGCAGTCGGAGTTGTATGGTTTTTGTACACACTCCATAGTCCTGCAAAGGCTGTGGAGTCAGAGACATTTTGGGTACCTGGAGTCGGAGTCTTCTTATAAACTGAGGAGTCGGATGATTTCTGTACAGACTCCACAGCCCTGAGTAGTGGACGGCTGTAACCGGAGCGCTCTGTGAGTCACAGAATGACGCATCCTCTGGCAGCAAGCGCGTTTCCCATATACCGTATTTCAGCTGCGTATTATCAGTTGGCTCGCCGTCCAGCCCGGATCGCTGCAACCTCTTTACAAGTCCCAGGAAGAAGCCGAGAATGCAGACAAATCCGATCCGCGGTTCCCAGCAGTTTCATAAACGTCTGGACAGGTGGAGGGCTGCGGAGGCCCCATGCCAGCGCCGGGACAATGTCTTGTTATTCGAGACGCTAAAACCTCGGTTTATGTGGAGCGCTCACAGCTAATAAAAAACGTGTGAGATGTCGCAATGCAATCTTTCATAGCAGGCAGCGGGGACTTGGCATCGTGGCTCCAGATGACGTAATGATCCCTCGCTGGCCGTGCATTATCCTGCATTAGATCACAGAATTACTCACGCGTTCTCCCAGAAAACAGAGTTCCTGGTTGAACCCGCAGAATGCAAACTTGTCAAAGAGGCAGTTTATCGGCTGCCCTATCGTGCGTCAGATCAGATGCTACACGCCCGACAGGTTTCGCCTGCAAAGGGTTGCACTACTCTAGGGCAAAAACAATCTATATGAAATGTTTACCATTTTGTAACAGAATGGCCACTATCAAATTCTGTCTGCAGCTGTCAAACGTTTCTGGCAAACTTGCCGGAAACCATGCTAATAATTTATAGCTTGGTGTTAAAGTGTACCCGAGGCGGCGCAGGGGTGGCAGATGGGACACAGAGGCATGTTCCCTGCTCTGTGACATGCCTGTGCCCCCCTTGCTCCACTCCCCCCTCCTCCCGCTGTCACCCCTAGAAAAGCAGATAAGCAGTTTATTGACAGCTTATTGTGGTGTCCCTTGCAGGAGAGGCACTCCTGCAAAACGCCCCCTCTGGCATTAGGAACGCCCCTTTCCTAGCTGTCTTTGACCCCTACACGGCCTCTTCTCTGCCCATTCCCCGCCTCCCTGCACTCTGCTCTGTGATGAGACTTACAGAGAAGAGCTTGCAGTATCGTGACTCCAGGGTCACGACCATTTAAAAAAAAAAAAAACTCGATTGTGGGTAAAAGGAGTGGTGGGGAGCAGAGGTAAAGCAATGGACAGAATATAGGTTGGACGAGCACAAATTGCACTGAAGCTCAGGTTTAAACTGCCATTCCAGGAATTCAGCCAGTGGGTGGGGCAGATCTGTGTGACCATGCGACAAAGACTAGGTGGAACAGGGACTACAAATCCCAGACTTAAAACAAAATGATGTTGCAAAAGCCAGAGAAAAAAGCCATGTCATGGTGGTGACAAAGGCCGCGCCAAGGCTTGTGACAAAAGCCCTGCCAAGGCCAACAAGGGCCACACTAAGGCCGGTGACAAAAGGCATGCCAAGACTGGTGACAAAAGCCACGCCAAGGCTGGTGACAAAAGCCACGCCAAGGCTGGCGACAAGGGCCACACCAAGGCTGGTGACAAAAGCCACAACAGGGTGGTGACAGGGGCCACGTCAAGGCTGGTGACAAGGGCCACACCAAGGCTGGTGACAAAAGCCATACCATGGTGGTGATACGGGCCACGTCAAGGCTGGCGACAAGGGCCACACCAAGGCTGGTGACAAAAGCCATACCATGGTGGTGACACGGGCCACGTCAAGGCTGGCGACAAGGGCCACACCAAGGCTGGTGACAAAAGCCATACCATGGTGGTGACACGGGCCACGCCAAGGACTTGATTTTTCTGTTTGTCTTTTATTCAGGAAGAGTGAACCTAAATAGATGGACAGTCAAAAGCAATAGCGCCGATACACTTTAACGGCAATATGCCAGCAGTGGCCAAATACCCATACAGCAAGTGGTACAGGCAGTCCATAGTTCCCCTTTCACCAGGGACAGTCTATCAGGAGGACACTGGCAGAACAAAGCATAGCAGAAGCAGCAGAGGGACATTTGCTTCTCGTCACCGCTAAGCCCTGCCGTCACTCGCGGTGAGCGTACGCAGGAATGCATCCCTTCCAGAAGCACTTTGATTTGGCCGGGAAAAGCGGCAGGCTGCTCTGAAAGTCAAATGAAATGCTTTTGAACTCACAATAATGCATTTTTTTCTTTTTTTAAATGGCTCTATGACTCATGACTTGAAAACCAGCCAAGATCCAACATGACAGGGCTGTGAGCAAGACAAGCAAATGTTCCCGATAGGAAGAAAGCTAAAAAAATCAACCTTTTTCAATCAAGCTTGACCAGTAAGAAGAAAATCTGTCAATCCTATTAACCAAAACTGATCATGGTATATTCTCAAAGCAAACACGTCGATGGGTGTAAATTAGGACTATCACCTTAGTTCAAAAATGTACTGTGTAGCTCTGTCTGCCTGCAGCTGTGCACCCATCCCTGCAGAGCTCCGCTGTCTGAGAAGTTTACTGTAAGCAGGTTGTGGCCTCACGGTTACACATCTAGCTCTTGTAAATTGCAAGTCTGCCTCCTCACTTGTAAACAGGGCCGGTTGTGGATTTTTTTGCTGCCTGAGGCAAACTTGTGAGGATGATCCCCCCCACCCCACCACCGATTTGGAATGGTCACACAGCACCCAACAATTTCCTCTGCTTCATTAAATGCTCTGACGTGACATGCTGCAGCTCAACACAATAGCACACTGGCTGGCTGTGAGTGACAAACTAACTGCTCACCCTCAGCCACTCCATTCCATTCCTCCCCAGTCAGGACATCCGTGCCACCTCCTCCCTTCTGCTGTGCAAGTCAAATGAAACACTGCTGCTCTCCTGCCTCCCCCCTCCTCACTCACTTTCAGACTCCTCACACAGCACAACAAGCTGCTTTTCCCCAATGATGCTCTCCGGCCTCCCCCCTCCTCACTCACTGTCAGACTCCTCACACAGCACAACAAGCTGCTTTTCCCCAATGATGCTCTTCTGCCTCCCCCTCCTCACTCACTTTCAGACTCCTCACACTGCACAACAAGCTGCTTTTCCCCAATGATGACCTCTGCACCTCGCTCTCCTCTCACTTTCCCTCCTACTCTGACTACATGCTGTTAAGGTGCGTACACTTGCACTATTGTAACAAACGACGGCTCTGACGGACCCGTCGTTTGTTACAATAGTGCATGTGTACGCACCTTTAGTGTAAACACAGTACAAACATGCTGCCCCTGTAAAACTGCATCTGATGCAAATGTTTCACTTTGCTTCATGAGAGAACCGGCCCTGCTTGTAAACATCACTAACGGAATGCAGAGGCTTTTGAGCAGAGCAGATTGTCCAAATGATGGTGCTATTACGGAAGAAAAGTTACCGGTACCTACAGATGTACTTGGCTAAGTGGCTGGAATGCTTTAATCCTTATGCCTGGTACACACCATGCAATTTCCCACCAGATAGACAAGTCAAATCGATTATTTTCGACAGGTCCGACCTGATTTCCGATCGTTTTTCTGATAGATTTTCCGATCACTTCTATACAAAATAGATCAGATAAACGGAAATCAGATCGGAGCTGTTGGAAATAATTGATTTAACCCGTGTATCTGAATGGAAATTGTATGATGTGTACTCGGCATTACTAGCTAGCAAGCCGCTCATTGGTCCATTTTCAAGCAGCATATATTTGCATAAAATTTTACATACATTTGCATAAACTCAGAAGTATTTGCATCTCACTGATCATCCCTATCTGCCATACCTGTAACACCTGTGATTTTCTATGAATGGTTCAAAAATTGCCCTCAATAATTATAAAAAAAAAAAAAAAAAAAGTTGGTCTAGATTGTAAGGTAGGTGTTAAAGCGGACCTGAACTCAGAACGTCTTCGCTGCTCTAAAAGATAAGCAACAGCATAATAACCTTTAAAACGAAAAAAACATTTCCTTGTTAAAGCTGATACAAATCCTAAAATAAAGGTTTTGTTTCTACTTCCTGATTCATGGAAGCAGACATATTGTTAACAGTCTGTGCTTTCAATGAGCAGTTATGTGACAAAGGGGGAGATCAAATTACAACTTGTGATTAGTCACAGATGAGCAGGAATTAGACAGGCTAAACTCTCTAAATATATACAGGGTGTATTTCTCTATGTTTTCCATCTGTCCTGTGCAAGAGTTCAGGTCCTCTGTGACATGATGAAATAGACACCTGTATGTACAGTGCCTAGCACATAAAACTATGCTCTGTTCCTTTTTGTCTTTCTCTTGACTGAAAAAGTTAAATATCAGGTATGTAAGTGACTCAGTCCTGACTCAGACAGGAAGTGACTACAATGTGACACTCACTGATAAGAAATTCCAACTATAAAAACACTTTCCTAGCAGAAAATGGCTTCTGAGAGCAGAAAAGAGATAAAATGGGTCAATAGTTCATAGATTTTAGCTCTGGAATACTACAATGAATGTGTCATTGGGAAAAAAAATACAAAAAAAAAAAAAAAAACAGTTAAAACTTAAAAAGTAAATTTAAACATAAAATACAAAATTAAAATGTTAGCAGAAGGAAGATAGATACAATTGTTTATTTAATTAGTTTATTTTTGCTTCGGGTGTCCTTTAAGCCTAGGGTAGAATAATAAAATAAATTTGTACTGACCTCATGTTGACCAGGTGGGGCGGCACCTGCTGGTGCTGGAAGTGCTCCCGCCATTGGTGAATGCAGAAGGATTGTGGAGCCTGCACGCAGCAGACCGGGTGATAGACGGGTAGGTGGTTTGGACACACGGTGGTGGAGGAGTGTTCTTTGTGAAGTTGTGGGCACTCCGAGTTTAACAAAGGCGCCGTTCCGGCCGTACGGGACACACAGTCTTCCTGGTTGCTAGGGGGCGGATGATAACAGTGGTGGCAGCACTGAGGCATGATGGGAGGTCTCTGAGGTTCCGGATACATTGAACATGGTTTGGCTACACCATTGTGAGGAAGGCATCCGTTGGGAGTTCCTTGATTCCAGGGTTCCTCAGGGGCTGGCGTTGGCTGGTCTCCATCGCAAGGCGTAGGGTGTGCTGCACAAGGAGGTTTGGTTGAGACGCTGCCATTGCTGTGTGACGTACAGTCGCTATTCCTGCTATCAGCGGCCATCCTCTTTCCAACGCCTCACAGTCATCGAAGGGTCTATGAGGAGACAAGACAAGAAGGAAGACATAAATCCCTGAACAACGAGTGGACTTACTGGTAGACTAATACATGCAGCACTTCAAGAGCCAGCAGGTTCATGAAGAGACTTCTGGGAATATAAACATAAGTGCTGCCAATTTTGAATTGTTATTAAATCCCCACTGAAGGCAACAGATCTAAACTTAGCAACTTCAATTAACTCTTTCTCGTACTGAAAGAGCAGCCCTCGTACATGGCGACACCCACATGGGGCGTGTGCAATTAGACGGAGCACGGAGCCAGCGCCGGTGTCCGACAGGTAAAATGTACTGCACAGGGGGTGGACACAGCGCGGCGGGTTCAGTCATGTTCGCCACTCGGCCCAATATCGCACGCTGTTACCACACCCAATCGAGCATGTTGGCCCTACATCTTGCAGCATGTCCAATTGATACAGCCTGAAATTGGTTGCATCGTCGATCAGGCATGCTCTTTTCATCCGATTGTAATAATCGAATTGGATGGCTGATCAGCCTCCAAGTCGCCTGATGTATGACATTTAGATCAGATGTTACTGACTGAAGTCTGACTTGATTAGCTGTATGGACTCGTCTTGTTCAGAGCCTGTAGGTTTTCCCGCAAGAAGGTTTCATGTATGATAAATTCACATACAGTGTTATCTGTGCCACATGGTTAGTGTTATGGGCCATTGCCCTACCGCCGTTCCTGCCCCACCAATCGACTGAGATTTTCAATCCAATCTAACAAAATAGATTTTCAGTAAAAAAAATAAATAAAAAAATTTATGATCAATCTGACATATTGTGCAATAGATTCATCAGATTCCATGCCGATTTCTCACTACTCTTAATTATACTTTTTATAAAAACACACTTGGGAAGGTGTGCGAAGGGTAAAATATTTATTACACACAGACGAATTTGACAGCAACTAAAGAGGCTCTGCAGTGCTGGATACAAAGTGTTAACCTCTGAGGAGTAGCACAGCGGGAGTTAGTGGGGAAGCAGTAGCACATTAGGGAAGGGTGGGGTCTGAGCAGAAGCACAGAATGGGTGGGGTCAGAGCAGTAGCTCATAAGCGGTGAGGTCTGAGCAGTTGCACAAAAAGGGAGGGTGAGTTCTGATTAGTAGAGCAGGGAAGGGGGGGGGGGGGGGGTCTGAGCAGTAGCACAAAGGTGTTGGAGTCTAAACAATAGCACAGTGGGGTTGGGGTCAGAGTAGTAGCACAGAAGCAGTGGTTGAGGTCTGGGCAGTAGCACAGAGGAGGTAGGTGGGGTCTGGAGAGTAGCACACAGGGGGTGGGCGGGTCTGGGCAGTAGCACACAGGGGGTGGGCGGGTCTGGGCAGTAGCACACAGGGGGTGGGCGGGTCTGGGCAGTAGCACACAGGGGGTGGGCGGGTCTGGGCAGCAGCACACAGGGGGTGGGCGGGTCTGGGCAGCAGCACACAGGGGGTGGGCGGGTCTGGGCAGCAGCACACAGGGGGTGGGCGGGTCTGGGCAGCAGCACACAGGGGGTGGGCGGGTCTGGGCAGCAGCACACAGGGGGTGGGCGGGTCTGGGCAGCAGCACACAGGGGGTGGGCGGGTCTGGGCAGCAGCACACAGGGGGTGGGTGGAGCCTGAATAGTAGTAGCCCTGAGCAGTTGGTTGTGGTCTGGGCAGTAGCACAGGGGGGGGGGGGGGGCGTGGTCTGAGCAGTAGCACAGAGGGGGTGGGTGGAGTCTGAAGAGTAACACAAAAAATATATTAATAATATAAAAAACAATGTATGTGAAATGCACAGAACATTGCACTTTGAAAATTATGATATATCCTACACAACTTGCATTTAAAAAAAAAAAAAAAAAAAAGAACAAGTCTGCAGTTGGACCACTGGCTGATAATTTCAGCCACAAGGAACTATTTTGAGATGTGTTCGTTTCAGGGCTGTGGAGTCGGTACAAAGATCCACCGACTCAGACTCCTCAGGTTAGGATTCCACAGACTCAGACTCCTCTAGTTTGCATATTACAATCTTGTTGATAGAAAGTATGTAACATGAAATGCATCTCTTATCTGCCAACACTTAGGAATTTTAAAAGACAACTGAAGTGAGAGGGATATGGAGGCTGCCATATTTATTCCCTTGTAAACAATACCAGTTACCTGGCCAGCCGGCTGATCTTCTGCCTCTAATACTTTTAGTCATAAACTAAAACTAGTCCTTGGTAAGAGTACTTGTAAAAGGTACAGACAGTAACAAAGAACATCTATCAGGCCCTAGGCAATGTAAGTGTGGGTACATGTAAGAGTGATGTGCAGGTACTCTACAGGGGAATGAGGAGATTCTTCCTCTATTACACATTCTTCATGCACAATCTGAACCAGGTTTATGGGTGATAGACAACACCTCTGTGTTCAATGTGCACAGCATTCTCAGTGGATTCCCTGCAGCTCTGTGGGGAGTGCATATGTAGAGTATAGTACTACTGTGTAACAAAGAAAACCTGAGACAGATGAAATTAAAGTTTTATACATACCTGAGGCTTCCTCCAGCCCCCTTCAGGCTAATCAGTCCCTCGCTGTCCTCCTCCGCCACCTGGATCTTCTGCTATGAGTCCAGGTACTTGAGCCAGTCTGGTGTAGTGCGCATGCACACACTCCGCCGCTGGGAGCGTACTACACCTGCGCAGCACTATTGCGCAGGTGCAGAATGCTCATGGTATGGGAGCGGCATCCGGCCGGACTGCGCTGACTGGCTTAATTACCAGGACTCATAGCAAAAGTGCAGAAGAGGTGGCAGAGGAGGACAGTGCGGGACTTATTAGTCTGAAGGGGGCTGGAGGAAGCCCCAGGTATGTATAACACTTTTCTTTTCATCCGTCTCAGGTACCCTTTAATTCGTAGTCATCAGACCAAATTTTAATATATCAAATTACTTGATTTCATGAGCTAAGGGAGTGCATACATTTGCATAAACCAGCATCAACGCAGAATTATTTCCATCTCATTGACCATCTCTATTAGTGACACGGCTACATATCAGGCTTTATTCTTACAGCATAGATGTTTAGTATATATGAGAGATTCCTGTGTACACATCATATATACAGTCACAATCAGATGTGTATATCGGACTTTAAAAATACGGGGACTGCTTTAGTGAAGCAGCACAACTATTTTTTAATTGGTTTATTTCATTTTTGTGGACTAAGCACAGCTATTACTTTATATATAAATTATTTATGATGACTATTATCTGAGAAATAGAACATTTTATCATATTTTCTATTTTAATTACAGTTTAAATTCATTAGGAGTCGGAGTATTTTTTTCCCCGACTCCAGGCACCCAAAATTTACTCAGACTCCACAGCCCTGGTTTGTTTCACCTCAGGTATATTTTATTTACATAACTGGGAAACCATAACATTCACCATGGGTAGAGCCCCCCGAGAAAGACAACAGGATCAACATTTTACGCATTTCTCCTGCCAAGCAGCAAGACAGAACTGTAAAACCAGAACACAAAATGAAAACATCACCGCAAAACAATATAAACCCACACACAGGAGGGATGCCGAGAATGCGAAATATTCCTGCTTAAAGGGCAAATACACAGACGTTCAAGCGAGCCAGCTATTCCGGACACCAGGAACGCAACACAACGGATTGGGACAGCGGCGCAGCAAGTTATGCTCGCTTTGTGTCAGGTATAGTGAAGCATACGATCAATGGAAAGTATGCTTCACACTTACAGATAACGTGCGCATTTAACGGTAACCATGTTAGCATACCGCAACCTGTTACACAGCAATTCTCCTACCACACAGGCGGTGCATTGCAAAGGGGCCAAACATTAGGGCTGCACAACTCTTCAGACTACGCCTGTGCAGTAAGTAGGAGCCACTCATGCATGAGCCTCTCCGTGCCACTACGCAGGCGCGGCCGCGTCATGCCAGGAAAAGTGCATTGCCCCGATGTTCCGAAGGATCACAGGCAGTGGCAAAGGTCCGGAGGAGGATAGTGTGGGAAGCCTCTCTTAGGTAAGTATGTTATTTTCCGCCCCAGCTTCAGCTTGAGTTTGCTTTAATTTAACTGCTGCCACTGGCCCTCTCCTGACTCCTAACAGGATGAGCCATTTCACAAAAAAAAAAAAAAAGTTTACAAGTCCCGCAGCTGATAACTTTCAAAGGACCAAACCTGTAACAAAAAAAAAACCTCTAGGGGATACTTACCTCAGCATGGAGAAGCCTCTGGATCCCAACGAGGCTTCCCCCGTCCTCCGGTGTCCCGGCAATCCAGTGCTGCAACCCCCCCAAAACATCAGCGAGGTAAATATAACTACCGCGATCCAGTGCACAGTAGCGGTTTTTTTCGTTTGAGCAACAATAGCCGAGCCCGATTGCATACGCTCTACTGCACAGGCGCAAAGGACTCGCGCCTGCGTAGTAGCGCGGATACAAACGGGCCTGGCTATTTCTGCCTTAGCCTAACAAAGCCGCTATTGCGCCTGCGCACGATCGCGGTAGGTAAATATTGCGCCACTTGTCAAGATTGTTGGGAGGTTTTGGGGGAGCCAGCACTGGATTCCCCCAAGCTAAAGAGGACGGGAAGCCTCATTGGGACCCGGAGGTTTCCCCCTGCCAAGGTAAGTATCACTCAGAGGGGGGGGGGGGGGGGAGGGGGGGTTTACATTACAAAGTATCTTTAAAAAAAAAGTTTAAACTACAAGTGTGATTCCCACTGAATACCAAATCAATACCTTGGCTCTGGGAAGGTCGTCGGAAGGGGCCGATGTTCTCGCCGTCGCACTGCGGTGAATGTAACACGGTGATGATGAATGCGAGGAAGTGTTAAGTTGTTTCAGTGCGCGGCGCTGTGTGTTTGCCCGGGGAGCGCGTGTTTGTTCTGTGCGCAGAGTGGCATGAATTCCAGCCCCGGCCATGAATGGGACTCTCTGTGAGGAGACTTCGGAGGGAACTCTGGCTCAGGCTCCGGCCTCTTTCATCTGGTGAAAGCAGAGGGCTGGGATGAGGCCTGAACAGGCGTACTGAAGTCACCCCGATGCTTACATCTCCCTGAGGCAGCGCGCCAGCAGGTCTCACACTCTAAAATGATTTAATTTCCTTCACAGGCAGCCAGATGAGAAACCTGTGACAGAGTTTCCTCCCCTTGGACCGAGGGAAAGAAGAGCAACCTCTGCTGACTCTACTGTGGAACATGCTTGACGCACCAATAAACCGCTCTGCGATCCACTTTAGGCCTCTTTTGCACGGACAGTTGATAGGCAGTGAAATGCCTCTCAAACTCTCACAACTGTCTGCGGCTGCCTGGCAACTGCTCCCTGCTGCCTGGCAACTGCTCCCTGCTGCCTGGCAACTGCTGCAGGCAACTGCTCACTACTGCCTGGCAACTGCTTACTGAGCACACACTATAATTGTCCATGGAAAAGAGGCCTAAAAAGTGGATTGCTGGGGTTTTGCCGATCACTAGTGCACTGTGATTTACATGTGAAATCATAATGCTTTTCCATTAGGGTGTTTTGATGTTCCGTGAACCGCAATCATCGGGCGGCATGATAATTGGTGCGATGGCGTTTCACTACCGCGGCTCACATCACAAATGCCGCAAGTGGAAAAAGAAGCTTTTGCAAACGCAATTGCAAATGGAAAAAGCCTAAAGGCTCTGTACCACAGCCAGGATTTTTCCGACGACCAGTGATTTTTTTTTTGAGAAACGAGTGAATAGTTTCTGCAATCTCGTGACGTGGGTTTAGGCGCACAATTACGAATGGCGCTTAGGGATGTGCTTACGATAACGACCGTCGAAAGTTATATGGAGGATGCATATTTATTTCCTTTTAAGCAATACCAGCTGCCTGGCTGTCCTGCTGATCCTCTGCCTCGAATACATTTAGCCATAGACCCTGAACAAGCATGCAGCAGATCAGGTGTTTCTGACATTACTGTCAGATCTGACAAGACTAGCTGCATGATTGACTGCAGTAGTGTCTGAATCACAACAGAAACAAACAGACCAGCAGGGCTGCCAGGCAACTGGTATTGCTTAAAAAGGTAATAAATATGGCAGCCTCCATATTCTTCTTAATTCAGTTGTCCTTTAAAGGGGAACTGAAGTAAGAGGTATACGGAGGCTGCCATATTTATTTCCTTTTAATCAATACCAGTTGCCTGGCAGCCCTGCTGGTCTATTTCTCTGCAGTAGTATCTGAAGAACACCAGAAACAAGCATGCAGCTAGTCTTGTCAGATCTGACTTTAACCTCCCTGGCGTTCTATTAAAATCGCCAGGGAGGCTGCGGGAGGGTTTTTTTTAAATTAAAAAAAAAGTATTTCATGCAGCCAACTGAAAGTTGGCTGCATGAAAGCCCACTAGAGGGCGCTCCGGAAGCGTACTTTCGATCGCCTCCGGCAATCGAAAGTAACAAGATAGGCCGCAATGAGCGGCCTATCTTGTTTCGCTTTCCTCGTCGCCATGGCGACGAGCGGAGTGACGTCATGGACGTCAGTCGACGTCCTGACGTCAGAGCCGCCCGATCCAGCCCCTAGCGCCGGCCGGAACTGTTTGTTCCGGCTGCGCTGGGCTCGGGCGGCTGGGGGGACCCTCTTTCGCCGCTGCACGCGGCGGATCGCCGCGGAGCGGCGGCGATCGGGCAGCACACGCGGCTGGCAAAGTGCCGGCTGCGTGTGCTGCTTTTTACAAAATTGAAATCGGCCCAGCAGGGCCTGAGCGGCGACCTCCGGCGGCATACCCCGAGCTCAGCTCGGGATTACCGCCAAGGAGGTTAAAGTCTGCATGCTTGTTCAGGGGCTATGGCTAATAGTATTAGAGGCAGAGGATCAGCAGGGCTGCCAGGCAAATGGTATTGCTTAAAAGGAAATAAACATGGCAGCCTCCATATACCTCTCTCTTCAGTTGTCCTTTAAAGGGAACCTGAGGTGAGAGGGATAAGGAGGTAGCCATATTGATGTCCTTTTGTCCAACAATACCAGTTGCCTGGCTGTCCTGCTGACCTATTTAGCTGTAGGAGAGTCTAAATGACACACCTGAAAAAAGCATTGCGGCTCATCCAGACTTCAATCAGAAACATCTGATCTGCATGCTTGTTCAGGGTCTTTGGCTAAACGTATTAGAGGCAGAGGATCAGCAGAGCAGCCAGGCAATATGTACTGTTTAAAGGATACCCAAACTGACGTGTGACATGATGAGATAGACATGTGTATGTACAGTGCCTAGCACACAAATAACTATGCTGTGTTCCTTTTTTTCTTTCTCTGCCTGAAAGAGTTAAATATCAGGTATGTAAGTGGCTGACTCAGCCCGACTCAGACAGGAAGCGACTACAGTGTAACCCTCACTGATAAGAAATTCCCCTTTTTATCTCTTCCTTGCTCTCAGAAGCCATTTTCTGCTAGGAAAGTGTTTTATAGTTGGAATTTCTTATCAGTGAGTCAGCCACTTACATACCTGATATTTGACTCTTTCAGACAGAGAAAGAAAAAAAGGAACACAGCCTAGTTATTTATGTGCTAGGCACTGTACATACACATGTCTATCTCATCATGTCACACGTCACTTCGGGTATCCTTTAAAATGAAATAAATATGGCAGCCTCCACATCCCTTTAGCTGTCCTGCAATGATGGCACCTGTGTCACTGGTCTTGAGAAGCAGAAGTGCAGCAGTAATGCCAGCAGGGGCAGCGGTCTGTTCTCATACTGTTGCATTGTGCTGCTCTGCCCATCTCACAAGTGCATTGTGCTGCGTGACTGACTGCCTCTCCCTTTCAGCCAACACTGAGGAACCTTCCGCCTACAGAAAACCAACCGGGACTGCAGGAAATCTCAAACACTCTCCAAGCCGCAGACAGGCTAAAATTATATCCTTCTTCACTGCTGAACTCTAAAGGGCTTTTGACATCCCTGCGCCATCCAGACAGAAAACTATTTATAAATCCAACTAAAGGAGAACTCCAGCCCCAGATGTCACTTCTGTATACCATCTGATGGGAAGCGGTTCGCCCGAATGTTAACATACTCTTTATTTTACTGTCTACAACAAAGCATTTGCCACTCAAAACCAGAATTACAAAAGTTATGGCCACACGACCAGAAGAAACACAGCTGGAGGAGTTAACAGCAGGCACTTCACGGCTGTGGATTCAATCTGTAATGATTGGGCAGCACGGTGGCGTAGTGGTTAGCGCTCTCGCCTTGCAGCGCTGGGTCCCCGGTTTGAATCCCAGCCAGGTCAACATCTGCAAGGAGTATGTATGTTCTCCCCATGTCTGTGTGGGTTTCCTCTGGGCACTCCGGTTTCCTCACACATCCCAAAAACATACAGACAAGTTAATTGGCTTCTCCCTAAAATTGGCCCTAGACTACGATACATACAATACATACATAGACAATACATACACTACACGACACATACATAGACATAAGACTATGGTAGGATTAGACTGTGAGCCCCTCTGAGGGACAGTTAGTGACAAGACCATATACTCTGTACAGTACTGCGTAATATGTCAGCGCTATATAAATACTTAAAATAAATAAATGATCCACATTAATCCATTGTGCATTCAAAACCATACATACGGCTCCCCCGTATGTTTCTGCCTGAAGGCTGACTGGATTAGCAGCACATTTGTTTCAGGTGTATGATTCAGACACTGATGCAGCCAAAGAGATCAGCAAGACAGCCAGGCAACTGGTATTGTTTAAAAGTAAATTAAAAAAAAAAAGCCAAATCGGTAAGAACTGACCTCATAGCAGCATTGGCCTTATAAAGAGTCTGCAGAAACCCGTCAGCAAATTCAAGGCACAGAATGTGCATTCAAACTGCAGTACCAAATTATGCAAGAGCTGAACTGACCCCAGTATCTCCTCTTAATTAAAGGGAGACCCTCAACTACACAGAATAGGTGAAACTCTAGTGATGATAAAAAGAACTTGCATGAAATGAGTTGCACTATTTGCATTCAGTTGCAATAATGGAGGATGTTCACTTCCAAAATGCAAAGGCATTCCATACTAGACCCTTTCACCACGTTGAGGTCTCTCCAAAAGTCTAAAGGGGCCCTACCACTAATATGTGACCTGGAAGCCAACTTACCAGTGGTATTGTAAAAATACACAGAGGCATGTAAAATAGGCGGGGTCCCCTGGTGCTCACACCTCGAGGGGGGCAGGAGCAGTGCAGACAGCTCCTCCCCAAAAATGCTAAGGCGGTGTGGGCACCCAGGATCCCACCTTGCAGAGCTATGGAGTGGGTACAAAAATCATCAGACTCCTCAGTTTATGAAACCACCAACTCTGACTCCAGGTACCCAAAAACTGCTCCAACTCCACAGCTCTGCCCTGTAGGGGCGTGTAGGCCAGTGCAGCCATTATTAAAGGGGTACATGTTATGAGATTGAAGGGCTCGGAACGCATACCCCTAGAGGGTATGTATAATGGGCGGGGGGATTGAACTTTTCACAGTCAATTAATTACAAAAAGTTTTAGAATAAAAAATAAATAAATTATATGATATATATATATATATATATACATATATATATATATATATATATATATATATATATATATATATATATATATATATATAATATATATATATACACATATATACATACATACAAACATATACACACACACACACACACACACACATCAATTCAAATATATATTTGTAGGCAGGAGGAAAGATTTGAAAGTCATGTATGCACAATTATATGATCAAATAAGAGAATAAATTGTCCAGGGGGTACTTGCGTTAATGTTACAGGAGGGGTCATAGTGGGGTCCTTGCTGTAATACTGTACAGGTATTCTGTGCTTCCTTATCGGCCAATCCCTGTTCTCTACATGGGGGATACAGAGTTTATGGGGGATATAGAGAACAGGAATTGGCAGATATGAAAGCACAGAATGTCTCGCACAGTCGTCTGACAGCGATTATAACCAGCCCCCACACCGCCTGCCTATCCCCCCACACTGCCTGCCTATCCCCCCCACACTGCCTGCCTATCCCCCCACACTGCCTGCCTATCCCCCCCACACTGCCTGCCTATCCCCCCCACACTGCCTGCCTATCCCCCCCACACTGCCTGCCTATCCCCCCCACACTGCCTGCCTATCCCCCCCACACTGCCTGCCTATCCCCCCCACACTGCCTGCCTATCCCCCCCACACTGCCTGCCTATCCCCCCCACACTGCCTGCCTATCCCCCCCACACTGCCTGCCTATCCCCCCCACACTGCCTGCCTATCCCCCCCACACTGCCTGCCTATCCCCCCACACTGCCTGCCTATCCCCCCCACACTGCCTGCCTATCCCCCCCACACTGCCTGCCTATCCCCCCCACACTGCCTGCCTATCCCCCCACACTGCCTGCCTATCCCCCCACACTGCCTGCCTATCCCCCCACACTGCCTGCCTATCCCCCCACAAACACAACTGGAGGAATTGCGGATGCTTTAAGCCTAATCCTGCCGCACATTGCCAGTGTGGGCTCATCCTCTGTGTCAGTCGCTCAACACATGTAACCCAGGGGGAACCTTGTATAACTTGTCATAATCAATCTATTATAGATAACTTTGGGATCAAAAGATTATCAATCGTACAGAAGTAAACCTGAAAAGTATTTCACAATTAAAATGATCAATAAGTCAACAAAATGAGCCGATACATGATTTAGTCTTAAGAAATATATAAGAGGTTACGTGAGATGACATAACTCATACGGTAATAGGGAAAATCTAGTTTATAGCAAAACAAACAATATTACAGGCACAAATCCATATATAACTAAATACTGTATGATTATAGGTAAACAGTCTGTACAAACACCCAACATAACACGAAAACGCAATGTACAACACTACAAACACAAAACACAATAGAACGTGAAGACACAAGTACACAAGACTACAAACACAAAACACACAGTATAACACAAAGGCACAGACACCCAAAAGTACCAACACAAAACATACAACATGACATGAAAAAAACAAAAAACAAATACACAACAGACCAAACACAAAACACAACATGAAGACACAAATTTACAACAGTACAAGCAACAATAAGCAACTTAAAAACACAAATACATAACAGTACAAACACAACACGAAGACACAAATACACAATAGAAACACAACAGAACATGACAACAAACAGATAACAGTACAAACACACAACATAACATCAAGAAAAATACACAACAATACAAACACAAAAACACACAACACAACATGAAGACACAAATACACAACAATAGAAACACACAACATAACACAAACACAAAACATAACATGACGACAAACAGGTAACAGTACAAACACATAACATGAAGACAAATACACAACAATACAAACACCAAAACACAACATGAAGACACAAATACAAAACAGTACAAACACAGCATAACACAAAGACGCAAACACAACAGTACAAACACAAAACATAAAATGACCATACAAACAGACAACAGTACAAACACACAACACAACATGAAGACACAAACACAGAACAGATCAAACACAAAACATAAAATGATGACACAAACAGATAACAGTACAAACACAACAAACACACAACATAACATGAAGACACAAATATGCAACAGTACAAACACACAACATAACGACACAGAAAAACATAACAGTACAAACACAAAACACACAACATAACACAAAGACACAAGTAGACAGCAGACTCACGTACGCACTGCAATGCAAATACTGAGCACATTCCTGGCTGCCCCTCTCTATCCATCCAGAAGGAGTGAGAAATCCGCCTATATCTCCCAGTCCATGCAATGAGGAGAGTGTGTGATTTACCTTCAGCAGCTGCAGGGGGCTCTGCACAGGGCTGGCATCCCCCAGCACACTGGCACAGCTGCACAGAGATGGATGGCAGGCAGAGGCCAGTGACTCCCTCCAGCTCTGCTCTCTCTCCACTGACTGACAAGAACATGCTGAATTCTGAGACTGGGCATGAAGGAGGGAGGGTCCTCCCAGCTGAAGAGGGCCAATAGGAGAGCAGAATGAAGCCTCCTTTCTTGTCTCCCCCCAGGGGCCATGTGTTTAGTGGTAACAGCTTTAGAGGCAGCACAAGGTCAGCAAGTCAGGATAGAGAGGTGACAAGGCGATGCTACGTGCTTCCTGCTTCCAGAGAGCTGCTCTCTCCCATTACTGCTTCTGCTGTCAGAACAGTTCATAAACTCTCCCAGGAGGGGGGGGGGGGGGCAGGAGGAGGGAGGGGGCCGATCACATCCAATCACCCTTAAGGTGCCCATTCACCCTACAATATTTCCCTCAGATGCGCTCTTTTGATCAGACTTTTACAAAAAACGATTTTACGAATGATTGGAATACAACATTTTGTCGATCAGAATATTAGATTTTGCAATCGTATCTGAAGAGAGAGAGAGCCCCAATGCTAGGTAAACACGATACAATGTTCTGGCAGATTTACCTGCCAGATTGACTATTTCCAACAGGTCAGATCTGATTTCCAATCGATTTTCTGATCACTTCAATAGAAAATCGATCTGAAATCAGATCGGACATGTTGGAATTAGTCAATCTGCTGGGTAAATCTGCCAGAAAATTGTATCATGTGTACCTAGCATAACCGTCCAGTTTGTGCGAACAATTGATAATTACGGTACCTTCCAATTACTCTCGAGCAAGCAAATCTAATTGAAAGATCGCATCTGAGGGAAATATTGTACTGCTAATGGCCAGCTTCGGAGATCGCCGCAACAGATCTGACGGTCTGCTGGCCAATGCTGGCTACACACAGGAAGATCTGATTGGCAGATAGTACAGAGTTTTGACCCCAAATAATGACTTCGGCAGAAAGAGGAGTTTAGATAGAAAAGCAATAAACCTCATCCTAAAATCGATTGAATTTTAAAATTCAATCAGGTTGGAAATTTGTACAGAATTAAATAAAAATATTGTGTCATGAGAATCTTTCTTGTTGTTATGTTTTTATATAGCACTGACATCTTCTGCAGCACATTACACAGTCCTGTCACTGACTGTCCTCAGAGGAGCTCACAATCTAATCCTACCATAGTCATAGTCTAATGTCCTACCATATTATTATTATGTATTTATATAGTACTGACATCTTCTGCAGCACTTTACAGAGTACATAGTCATGTCACTGACTGTCCTCAGAGGAGCTCACAATCTGATCCCTACCATAGTCATAGTCTAATGTCCTACCATATTATTATTATTATTATTATTATTATTATGTATTTATACAGCACTGAGATCTTCTGCAGCCCTTTACAGATTAGACTCCAGCTTATAATTTTATGGTCTGCATTGTTTCATATCGCGGTGTTTCCTGATGTAGACCTACGGGTAAAGGTGCGTACACACGCACTACTGCCGCCAACGACTGGTCCGTCAGACCCTCCCGCTGGGCGGACTTTCAGGGCGACAGTACGCGTGTGTGTACGTGCTGTCGCCGGACTGATAAGGCCATTTCTGAGCGATCCACTCAGAAACACGCGCTACTGTCTCCTAAAAGTCCGCCCAGCGGGAGGGTCTGACGGACCAGTCGTTGGCGACCGTAGTGCGTGTGTACATATGAACCAACATACATACCGTTAGAGACCCATGCGCAAGTCAGGATAAAAAGCCGATCCGAAAAACAGGTAAGGGTCAAATGTACATGTTTGTCTAAAGGTGCTTTAGACAAACATGTACATTTGACCCTTACCTGTTCTTTGGATTGGCTTTTTATCCTGACTTGCGCATGGGTCTCTAACGGTATGTATGTTGGTTCATATGTCTTTTAACAGATGTTTGTATGCGATGTGCCTCTGAGGAAGTGGCTGCTAGCCTCGAAACACGTGTCAGGCAATCTTTCTATGTGAAGTGGAAGTTCAGTCTTTGTATCTATATACCTTGTCCGCAATTTGGAGGAATTATAAAGAAAGAATAAACAACAAGAATATTGGTTCAAAAAAAAAAAAAAACCCCGTTCTATCGGTTTGAAATTGCAGCTCTTTACAGAGTACAGAGTAATTCCTCTGTTCTCAGAGGAGCTCACAATCTATTCCCTACTATATACAGTATAGAAGAAGCAGAAGGTACTTCCACCTCAGGACTAGGGATAGTCATTGAAATGCAAATCATTTCGTGTTGATGCAGGAATATGCACATTTTGTACACATACGGTACGTATGCAGCTTAAAAATGAAGCATTCAAGCTCCACCAAGGTGGGATTCTATTGGTCCATTTTTAAGCTTCATACATTTGCATAAAAAAATTGCATAATCCTGCATAAACTCAGAATTATTTGTATCTTATTGCCTACCCCTTCTGGAGACAAAATATAGCACTAATCTGAAAAGTACACAAAACATTGACAACAATCTTCCAAGGCCTCAGATACACAGAACTAGGAGTCGGAAATACAGTCGGATGATTTTTATACCGACTCCGCAGCCCTAAGACCAATCGATTTCAATACAGTTAGAAATTGATCTGTTCCTCATTGACTTCTACACCACATGACAAGTTCAAACATGATCAACCAACAGAGCATCACTCAAACTGCAAACCTTGTACTACTTGATGCAGTAAGGCATTTTGCAGCCATCGTTACCCAGCTCCGCCCACTCCCATGGTGCCCCGCCCCCTCCCACAGCACCCACCCTCCCATGGTGCTTTGCTCCCCCACAGTGCTCCACCCCCTCCCACAGAAATCTTCCAACATACCCAAACATACTTTCAATCCATAAACTCCCTACGAACAATTAAAAAGGCAATCCTTCCGTTTTGTTGAAGCAAAAGATGAATGATGGATTCGCTAAAAAGTCCATGCAGCTTATATGTGGGCCGATGAAGAAATAAACCTGGGATGGGGATATAAAAAAAAAAAAAAAAAGTATACATGCCTGGGGCTTCCTCCAGCCTGATCGCTTCCTCCTAGGTCGTCCTCTGCTGCCTGCAGCCCCCACAACTGGCCCCAGTAAGTCATCCAGTAGGAGATAGTCAGCGCAGGTGCAGTGTGGCTATGCGCGCTCCCATAGCCGCTCCTGTGCAGTACAGGTATGTATGAATTTATCTGCATATCTCAGGTACACTTTAAGAAGAGCATTAGGGTCAATTTGAAGCTGCATGCAATTTGCATTAATTGTTCATGGCATTATTAGCATCACTGACATCTCTATTAATCCAGAATTTCAAGTCAACATTCATGTAGTTAAAGAGGAACTCCAGCCTAAACAAACATACTGTCATTAAGTTACATTAGTTATGTTAATTAAAATAGATAGGTAATATAATCTCTTACCCACCCTGTTTTAAAAGAACAGGCAAATGTTTGATTTCATGAGGGCAGCCATCTTTTTGGTTGAAAGGAGGTGACAGGGAGCATGAGACACAGTTCCAACTGTCCTGTGTCCTGAGCACCTCTCCCAGTTGCTAGGCAACGTGAACAACAACATAGGAAACCCCATCATGCTCTGCACAGCATCAGGGAAAAAAATCTCAGGCTTTTTTTTCTTTGATGGGTGGAGCTTAGCTAAAAATGCAGCTAACAATGAGGCTTTGGTAAGAAAAACAAAGTTCTGATGCTGTGAAACTGTTAAAGAATCACCAAGCCTTTTCAGTTCTGCTGAGTAGATTTTTAATCCGGAGGTTCACTTTAAAGAGGAATTGAAGTGAAAAGTGCAAGAAAATCCCGTACTGCACTTGCACAGAACGCTCCCTTGGTGGGAGCGTAATCAAAGACGCGCACGGCCAGAGAGGCACAGGCACAGTGGCCGGCGTCTGTCTCCATCGCCAAAATCGAAACTAAAAAATAGCCACACATCTAGCGATTTTGCTGTACGACTATTGATCCTCTGCCTCTAATACTTTTAGCCACATCCCCTGAACAAGCATGCAGCAGATCAGGAGTTTCTGACATTATTGTCAGATCTGAAAGATTAGCTTCATGCTTGTTTCTGGTGTCAGACACTACTGCATCCTAATAGACCAGCCAAACTGCCAGGCAACTGGCATTGTATAGAAGGAAATAAATATGGCAGCCTCCATATATTTCTCACTTCAGTTGTCCTTTAATGAAAGGTGACATAGTCATTAGTAAATCTGCAATTGGTGAGCTCTCCAGAGGCGTCTATCCTGATGAACTCCAAGCACCACTTTAAAAAATGGCAAAAGCAACTTGAATGCTCATCACATTAATTAATCTGGAATTCTACTTTGGCGTTTCCTAAACACGCTCCTCCTAAGCCGGCAGCCGCCTTAATTTGCCGCAACCACTCCGGGGCTCTCTGGAATTATTTTTAGCTAATGGCGCTCGTTAGCAGCGGGGTGAAGAGCCTCCTTGTGACGCGCCCCACCTGGCAGCCAGTGTCAGTTTCCAATTAGGAACCATTAAGCCGCAAGAAAGCCACTAACATCACTTTACACAGGCCTCGACGTGGGAGGCCATGTTTTCTCTGCCGGGGAATCCAGCGACATCAAAACATGAAATCACCACTTTCCAGGAGATGTGCCCGGGACGCGGGAACGGCATCGCTCAGGGACGCGGCGTCCTGGGAGGTCGGGACGGGCGAGAGAGGGAGAGAGAGATCAAACCACCGCTCTGAAAGGTGCTATTGCCAACCTGTCACTTATGCCTACAGCCAGAGAGTGAAGGTAGAACTCCGCCTCCGGTGCAAGGCCCGATTCAAAAATTGACTGTTGCGTGCGGGATTGTTAGCCATAAGATCAAATTCCACTTACCCACTGATCTGTGTTTATTATACAGTCTACATCCTGACCCTGAATTGCAAGCATTCCGATATAATCGTAACTGTGTCTGCTGTAATGAATCTTATTTCGATCAGCCTGGCTCCCTTCTGGTATATTGCCGGGGAGAGGGAAGCGTGTTATCTCCCCTCCCACATTGCTGCTCCTCAAATCCAATTTATGCTGTGCTCACGTTTACAAAGCAAGCTAGATAGGACAGTGCACATTCTTGTACAGGGCTCAGTGGGGAGGAGGGCGGACAATGCAAACACCATTTCACGCAGGAGAAAATTGGGAAATCGCACTACAAAACATGGCACTTTGCACTTTCGGAGATCGTATTGATTTCCGAAAGCGCAAGCAGGTCCCAGGCTTTAAAAAGGAACTTTAAGGGCTCTTTCACACTAAGATATTGTGTTGGATGCAATGTTAAGGTCGCACAACATGCCCCTAACGCAGCGCATGTAGGTTATAAAATTGGACGTTATTTTGTACTACGTTATGTGTCTCTTGGTGCGCTGTTTTCATCGCATACTGATGGAACGAAAACGGCGCATGCGTTACATTTAAAAAAAAAATTACTGAGCATGTGCAACACACATAACGCAGCAAATGTATTGCTAAACGCACAGCATGCAGCACTCTCTAAATATTGCTACACGTTGCACACAACGCAACGTGTGCACTGTGAATGTCGCACAGACTTCGTATTGCTGTGTGCGTTGGAACATTTTCTAAAGTGTGACTTTAACGTCGCACTGTGAAAGAGGCCTAACCTAGGATTGAACTTCATTGCAATCAGTAGGCAATACCTCATTTCCCATGAGAAATCTTCACCTTTTTTTGAATAAATTATAAGGGGGACCTGTGTCATTGATATTGTGGTGAAACCCGTACCAGAGTGTGATGTCATGACCATGGTCCTGACAGTTTGCTGCATGTGAACCTCATTGCATTGTGGGAAATAACGGCTTTTTCCAATTGCCAAGCAAGCAGCTTCTTCCTCTGTGCATAGAACGCTCAGTTGCAAACATTCCGCACAAATCACCTGGCAGAACTAAAGATGTCACTACCAGTGATACATTTCAGAATGCAAATCAGGGAGAGGAAAGATTGACTAAATAATGTATAAATGAATATTGTAAAAAAAATTAAATTTTTACTACAGTTCCTCTTAAAGCGAACCAGAGACTAAGCACCCTTATGTATTTTACCATATACTGTACATCAGTGGAAACATTAGAGAAAACACCTACCCTGCTCTCTGTTTCATTCTTCACTGCTCAGCCTGCTTGTTATCAGCCCTGATAAAATCCCAGACTGAGCATTCAGTCTGGCTTTGCACAAGAATTATTATAACAGAGTGTCTTGTGTGATGTCTTTCCAAGCCCAAACCTGCCCCCTTCTGGCTCTGCTATCATAACTCAGCTATAATGATTCCTGAGCAAAGCCAGACTGCATGCTCAGTCGGGGATTTTATCTGGGCTGATTAGAAGCAGGCTGTGCAGTGCAGAATGAAACAGAAAGCAGGGTAGGCGGTTTCTCTAATGTTCCCACGGATACATATGGTAAAATACATGAGGGTGTTTTGTATCTGGTTCCCTTTAAGCAGCGTACCAATAAGCTATACACATACGCATTCAGTCTACAGCGGCTCAGCAGCCCCCGCTATGTACAGGTGTTGGACACCCTGACTTCACTCTGTAGAGATACACAGACGTCTGTCTGCCAGAATCACGCTACCAGACATAAACAGCCCCCGAGTGAGAACGCACACTTGGATCTCACTGCCTCTCCTTCAGGGCTACAAGTGTCAGAGAGCATCACATTCCTCCCAGCCCTGCTATTGTTGTGTCTGGGGTAAATATTTACCCACTCAGTCAGCAGCTTGTATGTTCTCCCCGTGTCTGCATGGGTTTCTTCCCACATCCCAAAAACATACAGATCAGTTAATTGGCTTCTTTCTAAAAAAAAAAAAAAAAAATTGGCCCTAGGCGACAATGAAAACATGACTATGGTAGGATTATATTGAGAGCGCCTCTGAGGACAGTCAGTGACATGACTATGTACTCTGTGAAGTGCTGCAGAAGACGTCAGTGCCATATAAATGATAGAACATTAGACTAGGACTATGGTAGGGATTGGATTGTGAGCTCCTCTGAGGACAGTCAGTGACAGGACTATGCACTCTGTAAAGTGCTGCAGAAGATGTCCGCGCTATAGAAATACTAAATAATAAAAAAGCTCAGAATTGATTTCTTTCTTGATTGGAAGCAGATCAGACGTGATGGAAAATAACGATGGAAATACTAGCTATGTGTATGTCCGTTCGATTTATTTTTGATCAATAGCCAAGTGGAAAAATGATCAGAAATCTGAAAGGAATTTAAATAAATAAATTGCGTACACGTGTACGTTGGTTTTCTTTAAAGCCCAATCTACACGATACGATTCTTTATATGATTCAATTACGATTCTATTTACGATCCGATTAAATCCAACATGTCCAATCAGGATTCGATTCAATTCAATTCTATTTGCCATTGCAAAACAATGGCAAATCGAATTGAATCGAATCCCAATTGGACATGTTGGATTTAATCGGATCGTAAATAGAATCGTAATTGAATCGTATAAAGAATCGTATCGTGTAGATGGGGCTTTATATCGGATCAATGTCAGATCTGAGTATTGAATAGGATCTTAAGTGAAAATCGCATGGACACGTAAGCAATCAGGCTAATGTCACACCGATCAATTTTGGTGTTCGATTGACCTACACGTTCGATTCTTTTAAACGAACAGATTATAAATCGATTCAAGTTTTGCTGGTTTGATTGATGCAAACCGATCAGTGGGCCAGATTTATCAAAGAATTAGTGACAGTTTTTTCTTCTTAAACTGTTCTAACCAGCAGCAGAACTGTTCTGCATGACAATACGAAACTTCTCAAATCCTACTTAATAACAGCAGTTTACTGTGGATTTCTAGAGCTGCACTACAGTTAAGAAAAGTGCAAATCCATCCCAAAACTGCTGCAGATTAAGAAATGCTTCATAGCAGTTCTACAGATAGTGCAGCAGTGCAGGCTAGGCATGAGTTGTTAAAGGCTCCTCCCCCCTGCTGCCAGGTGTCCTGTGAAGCTGTTCTGTGCTTAACCCTTCCAGTGCTGGGCATTGATGCAATACAGCAGATGTATTGGTTACCTCAGCAACAGCAATTCCACTCACACACTGCACTGTCAGATACCTTCCGAACTCATCCTATTCCTAACAGTTTAAGAAGGAATCTGCACTATTTAGGGATTTCTTAGGCTGTCTGACACAGTTCTGCACAGATTTCTAAAAACCTACTAATATTTTGTCTCAGACACTATGATAAATGTCCCCCAATATCTGAAAGGTACTGAAAATTGCTAAATTCTCACCCCCATTCCCAAGTCTACCAGGTCTTCTAAACCCCTCCAGTGTGCCACTGCTCCCATCAGAAAGAACCACGACCAGAACTCTGGTTGGTGCTTCTGCACATGCGCAGTCCCATTGGCATTCTTCTTCGATTGCACTCACATTTCAGAGTGTTTTGCTCATGCCCAATTCACAAAAACTTAAACTGCGCATGTGCAGAAAGCTCCTGTCCAGAAGGCACAACAGACAAAAGTTCTGTCTTGCAATGCCTTCTTTGTTAGACACAGGTGTACGTCCCAGCGCCCCCTGCAGTTCGGAGGCAATATTACAGCTCAGCTTGAGGTGCAACCTCAACAGCCCACAAATCCTAATATTGAAATTCCGAGCCAGGAAGCAGGAAATCATCCCTCAAACCAAAGCGCTCGCCTCGGACGGCTTAATAAGGCCCACGGAGGAATCCATAAAACAAAATGAAAAGTTTCCATACTGTGCAGCCTGTCACCGTAATAAGATAAAATACAAGGCCTGGCTGTTCTGCAGCACAGGGAACCCCGCGGACGTGATGAGGTGTCGCCAGACACAATTACCGCCCCCGCCCGGATCAAACGCTGCCCTGTAACCCCGCACAACAGAGGCTGCTCTAATGCTTATCACCTACCTATTACCCAGGTGCTCGTTAGGGCTCCGGCCTGTCCTGCGCCCCCCTCACAGAGCTAGAAAACTCAGAGAATTCATTTCATTTCTGGTTTCCTGGCACCAAGTTTTGTTTTATCCTCCTAGACAAACTGATAACAGATGTTCAGTGAGTTGCCTTTAAGAATATTCGTCCGGGGACCCCTGAGAGACCCTGGAAATGGAAAACACGGGCCTAGGAGCTTGTTAGCTGTGCTGACAGGTTGTGAGGAGGATGAAAAGACAGATATATGGAGAGATGATTAAAGCACATGGCCGGGGTGTTTGGTTTTATTTTATTCTGGCCACATCTACCCAATTATTACCATTATTATTTTATACGGTGTTGACGTTTTGCCCTGGCATTTTACAGAGTGAAGCCAGTGACTGACACACAAGCGCTGTGTGCATGAAGCCTTAACCCTCCTGGCGGTTTGCTAAAAAAAAAAAATCGCCAGGGGGCAGCAAATCTTTTTTAATTTTTTTTTTTTTCATGTAGCGAGACAAAGTCTCGCTACATGATAGCCGCTGCTCAGCGGCATCCCCCCAGCCTCCGGCGATCGGCGATCAGGAGATCCCGTTTAAAGAACGGGATCTCCTGGAGGGCTTCCCCCGTCGCCATGGCGACGGGGCGGGATGACGTCACCGACGTCGTGACGTCAAAGGGGATTCCTATCCACCCCATAGAGCTGCCTGGCACTGATTGGCCAGGCAGCGCACGGGGTCTGGGGGGGGGGGGGGGGGGCGGCTGCGGCGCGACGGATAGCGGCGGATCGGCGGGTAGCGGCGGCGATCGGGCACTGCACGCAGCTAGCAAAGTGCTAGCTGCGTGCAGCAAAAAAAAAAATTATGCAAATCGGCCCAGCGGGGCCTGAGCGGTGCCTTCCGGCGGCATAGCCCGAGCTCAGCTCGGGCTTACCGCCAGGAAGGTTAAAGTGAACCAGAGACGAAGCAACCTCATGTATTTTACCATATATATCAGTGGGAATATTAGAGAAAAAAAACACATATCCTGCTCTCTGTTTCATTCTTCACTGCTCAGCCTGCTTGTTATCAGCCCTGATAAAATCCTCGACTGAGCATTCAGTCTGGCTTTGCTCAGGAATCTTTATAGCTGAGTCATTATAGCAGATCCAGAAGGGGGCAGGCTTGGGCTTGAAAAGACATCAGAGAAGACAGACTCAGCTATAATGATTCCTGAGCAAAGTCAGACTGAATGCTCAGTCAGGGATTTTATCAGGGCTGATAACAAGCAGGCTGAGCAGTGAAGAATGAAACAGAGAGCAGGGTAGGTGTGTGCGCTTTAATGTTCCCACTGATATATATGGTAACATACATGAGGGTGCTTCGTCTCTGGTTCACTTTAAAGGGGTTCTGTGAAATGTAAAAAAAAAAGAAAAATACTTACCTGGGACTTCTATCGGCCCCCTGTAGCTGTCATGTCTCGCACCGTCCTCCTACGATCCTCCGTTCCCCGCCGCCGGCACCGGTGAATTAGTTGTCTAACAAGACGAATAGTGTGCGCTCCCACTCTTTACTCTGGGAGCTTATTGCGCAGGACGAGGTTTTCTCGTACTGCGCCTGCGCAGTAAGCTCCCGGCCGCGCAGCTGCAGTTGCGCTAGGAAGCTAATTATACCAGGACCAGCAGCGGGGAACGGATGATCATAGGAGGATGGCGCTGGACATGACAGCTACAGGGGGGCCGATAGAAGTACCAGGTAAGTGTCTGTTTTTGGGGGGGGGGAGGGTTTACATTCCACAGAACCCCTTTAACCACTTCACCCCAAAGGCGTTTTTACCCTAACGGACAAGAGCGATTTTCACCTTTCCGTACTCATCCCTTTCATTTGCCAATAGCTTAAACACTACTAGTCACAATGAAATTATCTATATCTTGTTTTTTTCATCACCAATTAGGCTTTTTGGGGTGGATATGTGTTTTCAGTAATCACTTTATTTGCTATGCATTTTAAAGGGAAAAACAAGGAATAAATGAAAAAATACACTATTTCTCCAATTTCATCCCCTATAGTTTTAATATAAACACTGCTACTGTACATAAACCCCACACATTTTATCTGCCTATTTGTTCTGGTTATCACAAGATTTTAATAATGTCCCTAGTACAAAGTATGGTGACAATATAGTATTTGGAAATGAAGGTGTATTTTTTTCTCTATGCTCATGTGCACTGGAATGCACGCACGGATCTCCGCTGATTGCGGCTGAGCAGCAGACCCAGGGAGGACGGCGAGGGGCTCAGACGTGCTTGTGGGGATGAAGGAAGTCCCGGGTAATTATCAATTTTTGCTATATAGTCAGCTCTGGTTTACTTTAGGCCTCATTCACACCATGACGCGCAGATGTGCGTGTGATCGGAACGTGAAGTGAATGGGTCAGCTGTGCGTTTTTCCCAAAAATGCGTGCAGCAGTGCGTTCGCGCATCGGACACTTACGCAACGCATGTCATGTGAACATCAGACAGTGCAGTCTATGCACTTCTGCTGCTCGTGCGCGTCTCCCTCCACATGCGTTGCCGAAATATGGACAGCAACGCGTCTAATGTGAACAAGGCCTAAAAGGACAACTGAAGTGAGAGGTATATGGAGGCTGCCATATTTATTTCCTTGTAAACAATACAATAATAATAATGAAACATTTGTAAAGCGCTTTTTTTCCTGTAGGACTCAAAAGTGCATAAGCTTGTCTCAGATCAGTAAACAGTGATGTGTTCAGGGGAAAAAGTTAAGTGATCATAAATACCAGACTAAGCAGTTGACTTTTCAGTTTTCATTGAAAGTTTTCCAGGGTTGGAGCTTGATTCAGTTTGGCAAGGAATTCCACAGGTTGGGGCAGCATGAGAAAAAGCTCTGGCTCCGAAGGTTTTTAGTTGGACTCTGGGCCTAGGTCGTGTAGGGATTTGAATGTTAGCATGCTAATTTTGAAATGATACTCATTTTATGGGGAGCCAGTTGGAAGCCGATGCTGATCTATTTGGCTGCAGTAGTGTCTAAATAACACAAGAAACAAGCATGCAGCTAATATTGTCAGATCTGACAATGTCAGACACACCTGATCTGCTGCATGCTTGTTCAGGGGCTATGGCTAAAAGTATTAGAGACAGAGGATAAGCAGGACTGCCAGGCAACCGGTATTGCTTAAAAGGAAATAAATATGGCAGCCTCCATATCCCTCTCTCTTCAGTTGTCCTTTAAAGCAAACCTGAACTGAAAAATTAAAAAAAAAGTCAAAAACATACATGTTATAATTATCTCAGTGTAGTCTACTTATCAATCTCTTTCTTCTCTCCTGTGTCCTGCTCACTATGGTCAATGGAATTCTCCATCCTCCATTTTAAAAATGGCGACGACCTTGTACCAGCTTTCTGGTCAGCGCTCTGTGAACCAGTAATATCGCTTGAGCCATAGGGAAACATGGACATTACCTTGCACATCAGTTCTCCTTTCAGTTATAACCGACAGCAACTGATATAGTGAAAAAAGGGCCGTACGATGAAAAACTGATGTGTTTTAACTTTCCATAGCAGTAAATGATGAAAAAGCTTTCAGGTAGTCATGTGTAGTGTGAACTGAGTCATAGGAAAACATGGACATAACTTTGAAAATCAACTAATGTATGTGTCCCAATACTTGTTTTGTACTATGTACAGCGCTGCAGAAAATGTTGGCGCTAGATTATATTATAAATATAGTGAAAAAGGGCCCACAGGCTGGTTTCACACCAGAAACCAGCGTCAGCTATGCGTTGCGCCTGACGGACGGTATGTCAAAAACAGGCCTTCAGGGAACACCGCGCTACTGCGCGGTGTTCCCTGTCTGGCCCCTGGCCAAGCAGGAGGTGACACGCACATGATGCACACTTTTCTTCGCTGCCTGCTTGTGCACGGAAGCGCATTGTTAAAATACGCTTCCGCGTATGCGCGCTGCAATGGTGAATTTTTACAGATGCATGTTTCGCCATAGACTATCATGACTTCCGGGCCGCCGCCCCTCGCCGCATCGTTAACGTAGTTCTTGACCTGCCTCAGGGATGCGGCGAAAACTTCACTTCCATCCCATTGCGCGGTAACATCCCAGTATGAAAGTCTCCATAGACTTTCATTGCACGGCAGTGGGGTGCGCAAAAATACCGCACCGCCTCGGTGTGAAAGGGCCCTGAGGCTTTTAGTTTCCTGAGACAGGTCTGACTAGATGTAGTCGGAACTTAAAGGAATCGCTGTTAGAAGAAAATGGTGAGCTTCTGAGAGGAACTGACGGTGAGGTAAGTATGTAATATTTGTAATATTTATTTGCAGCTACATCATGTGTTTATTTTAAATAATTTCTTTCTTGGTTCAGGTTCACTTTAAAAGGACACCCGAACAGAAAATAAACAAATGAAATAAACGATTGTATCTATCTTCCTTCTCCTAAAAATGACTTTTTAAGATATTTCACGGTTTTATTATATATTTAAATCTACTTTTTAAGTTTTAACTGTTTTATTGTTTTTGCTCAATGACACATTCATTGAAGTATGCCAGAGCTAAAATCTATGACCTATTGACCCTTTTTATCCCCTTCCTACTGTCAGAAGCCATTTTCTGCTAGGAAAGTGTTTTATAGTTGGAATTTCTAATCAGTGAGGATCACACTGTAGTCACACTGTAGTCTGAGTCGGGACTGAGTCAGCCACTTCCATACCTGATATTTAACTCTTTCCGGCAGAGGAAAAAAAAAAAAAAAAGGAACACAGCATAGTTATTTGTGTGCTAGGCACTGTACATACCCATGTCTATCTTACGTCACATGTCATTTCGGGTATCCTTTAAGGTGCCCATACATCATTCGACCTGCCACAAGATTATCCATTAGACAGCTACCTCTCTGATCGAAACTGATCGGAGAGGGATCATTTACCTGCTCACACACAGCGGGTCATCGCCTCAGACTCCTGGCCTTCTCCCACCAGGGCCCTCAGGTTTCCCCCAAAGCTAGTAGTGCTCCTCTAGGAACCCTGCAGAGTACCAGCAGTGTATTCACCACTTACCTGTCCAGCCAATGTGCTTCCTCCTGTGTCCTTCCTCCTCCCCAGTGCCTGTTCTCTGTGAGCCGGCAACAGGCACATACTCACCTAACCTGCTTCTCCTTGGGTTATGGAAGGACGTGGTGTCTAATACTTCACCCGAAGGGTATAACTATTGCTAAAGAAACTGTAGGAGGTGCCCAAAGATATTCTATACTCTAAGTCATAAAACGTAGGAGTAGGTTTGTCTTATCTCCATAAAGGACCAAACCAATAGGGTAGATATAACATTTTAATGAAGCACAAAAGACAATGCATTTCACGGGTACTAGTCCACTTCCTCAGGTCAATAACAAGTGCCTACGTTTGCAACAGTCGCGGGTATGGCACTTCTTAATGAAGATGTAACTAGAAAAATACCAGCACACCAATTTTGCTTAGTGAATATATATATTGACAAAGGCAAAAATACATACAGCATTAGCAGAAAAAGTTGAAGCACACAGCATAGCAGTTAAACTGGAATGACTGAAACCTTATGCAATCCAGTGAGAGCACAAAACAGACGCAGGAAACATATGTACAAAGTTTAGGTTGCTAGACAAGTAGCAGCAAGTGATGTGTATAATATAGTATTTGAACAAATGGCTAACAATCCAAAATGTACACACAGTTAACTGCACAGAAAATCACCCTGCATAGATTACAATGAGAAGAAAGCATCAGAGTTCAAAAAGAGCAAGTAGAGCTCACTGCAGCAGTACCTGGCTACCCTCTGAGGAAGGAGTATTCACTCCGAAACAGCGCTGTCAGGGTAAATGGATCTCTGAGCACTTTTTGTTTCTTGGCATCCCCTGCATCCCTGTAGCTCTACTTGCTCTTTTTGAACTCTGATGCTTTTTTCTCATTGTAATCTATGCAGGGTGATTTTCTGTGCAGTTAACTGTGTGTACATTTTGGATTGTTAGCCATTTGTTCAAATACTATATTATACACATCACTTGCTGCTACTTGTCTAGCAACCTAAACTTTGTACATATGTTTCCTGCGTCTGTTTTGTGCTCTCACTGGATTGCATAAGGTTTCAGTCATTCCAGTTTAACTGCTATGCTGTGTGCTTCAACTTTTTCTGCTAATGCTGTATGTATTTTTGCCTTTGTCAATATATATATTCACTAAGCAAAATTGGTGTGCTGGTATTTTTCTAGTTACATTGTTATTTAGGACCTCCCCACGGGTCTGTCTTACTGTACCAAGCACCCAGCAGATCTGCTTCATACTATGCTCAGGGTGTGCAAACCTCTTATTTAATACTTCTTAATGAAGATGCATATCGGCTTCTGACAGTTAATGATGGCTGCTGAATTGCACTGTATTTTTCATAATTTGGGCTCAGTCTTTTGCCAGCGCCCAAATTACCCTCTGAGCGGCGCTATAGCCATAATTCACATTACAGCCTATGGCGGCGCCCATCAGCCCCCAAACGTCCAGCACCCTGTTTGCCTGTCCTGGGCCTGAACAATAGGTAAAAAGGGAAACAAACAACAAGATCCAAGATCATGCAAGTCTTAGAGACCACCTAGTTCAAGTCCAAGTCAATTTGCAGGAAGGGTACCTGATGAAGGGGGTGCATGAGGCTTACAGTTTAAAGGGAAGTGGTAGGGACACAATAGGTATAGGTTGCATAATAGGTCCTCAGCAACATGAGTTAGGGCATTGATGCAGGGGGTAGGCGATCTTGAAGAGGGCTTGTTTGAAGGTGTTGAAGGCTGGGGAGAGCCTGATAGGTGGTGGAAGGGAGTTCCAGAGAATGGGGGCAGCTCTTGAGAAGTCCTGCAGTCTCGCATGGAAGATGTGCAGGGCGGTGAGACACAGGTCGGAGGATCAGTGGGGGCGGCCAGGTGGATGTCTGTGGATGAATTCAGAGATGTTGGTCGGGTAGGTCTTGCGTACAGATTTGTAGACCAGGCACAGAATTTCGAAGGTGATCCTGTAGCGGATAGGGAGCCAGTGGAGGGATTTACAGAGTGGAGTTGTGGAGGCGGAGCCAATGGAGTCAGTCGAGATAACTGGCATTTTCCAGTTGGGTTTCTGGGCTGTAGGAGGGGGAAGAGGGCAAAGCAGCTCATGCCAGCCGTCTGGAAAGCACAACCATCCGGACAGAATGACAAATCTTTTGGCAGGTAAGACGAATCGCCTATACCGAATTTCATCTCTGCATTTAGCCATCTGCCTGCAATTTAAAACGTTATCCTAATAATAAACAGATAGACATAAAAAAGGCAGAATTTATACCCCGATAGCCTGGAGCCAAACAAGCGCCGTTACTGACTGGCAGCGCGGCCCTATTAACCGTACCGAATGAAATTATACGCACTCCGAGCCAAGAACATCCCTGATCGTGAGTGAAGTTTTGCTTTATTCTCAATTATTTACAGCTTGCTAAACAACAAAACCCCGTGGTAGAAGGAGAGGGGGGGGGGGGAGGCACCTTTTGCGCCTCATGCGTTGCCATTTATTAGCATCCTCCTCCATGGCATGATGACGTTACTTGAAACAAGCGAAGCTCGCACATAATAGGTTAGGTATGTCTGTCCACGGCTCTGGGAAGCCAGATATAAACCAGCTGTCTGCTTTTACAAGTCTGCCTTCGCAATAGCCTGCCCTGACTCTGATCCAAAAGGTACAGACTGACATTCAAAAACTTCTCCTGACGGTCAAAAGGATTCTTCGCCATTCTCCGCCCGGCGGCTTAATGCCTGTATAGGTCTGGCTCGCGCTTTCCGTCCTACTTACTGTGGACCTGAACTCTTGCACAGGACAGAAGGAAAATATAGTGAAATGCAGGGCTGTGGAGTTGGAGTCGGAGCAATTTTGGGTACCTGGAGTCAGAGTTGGAGTCGGTGGTTTCATGAACTGAGGAATCGGAGTCGGATGATTTTTGCACAAAATCCACAGCCCTGGTAAGTATTAGACTAAGGAGTCAGAGTCGAGGAGCCATTTTGGGTACGTGGAGTTGGAGTCAGAGTCTGTAGTTTTATAAACTGAGGAGTCGTAGTTGGAGTCGGATGATTTTTGTACCAAATCCACAGCCCTGTTGAAATGCACACTGTATGTATTTAGAGAGCTTAGCCCAGGCATGGGCAAACTCGGCCCTCCAGCTGTTACGGAACTACAAGTCCCACAATGTATTTGCCTTTATGAGTCATGACTGTGGCTGTCAGACTCCTGCAATGCATTGTGGGACTTGTAGTTCCTTAACAGCTGGAGGGCCAAGTTTGCGCATGCCTGGCTTAGCCTGTCTAATTCCCCCTCATCTGTAATTTGATCTCCCCCCTGTGCTGACTGCAATGGCAGATAAGCTCATCTGAAGCACAGGATGTAAACAATATGTCTGCTTCCATGAATCAGGAAGTAGAAACAGTGCAGATATATCTCAGGATTTGTATCAGCTGTAACAAATAAATGGTTTTTTTTCAAAGTTATTATGATGTTGCTTATCTTTTAGAGCAGAGAGGACTTTCTGAGTTCAGGTCCGGTTTAACCCCCTTGCCATTATGATTCTTTCTGGATTTTAGGGTTTTAAAAGTGGTGCAATTTTTTTGCCCCCTTCCCAACCCTAAAACCTGGAAAAAAAAATCATGCTGCCAGGGAGATCTGCAGCAGTTCCACAACCACAAACCTCCCAGGCTCCAGCGCTGCAGTTTTCCCTCCATCCTCCGGGTGGCGCTGCAACTCTAACGTGAAGTTGCAGGCTGACATCTGTTGTCATCACGACAGCCGGCAATCTCAGCAGGCGGAAGCAGAGCCTCGGAGGAGCGGAAGAAGAATGGTGGCAAACGTCGGGATCCCCCGGGAGGGATGTAGAAACACAGACTCAGGTGGCTACCCCAAGCAGAAGTTGGGATTACTATTTCAGTGTTATCCCCAGAAATTTGTTCCAGCCGGGTGGAATGAAAAAGTAGTCTGGAGGGCGAGATGACAGAATGCAGGGCTGGGACTTCTACCCCTGCCCAAAATGGTGTATGCATTGCCAGACCTCCTCCCCACTGAGCTCTGTACTAAAACCGCACTGTCATATCTAGCTTGCTTTGTAAACACATGTGAGCACAGCATAGATCGTATTTCAGCAGCTTCTGCAGAGGAGTAAGGTGTATTTCCCTTCTCAGCCCCGTCACACTGAACTGCCCTCGGCCAATCAGTGAGGAGCAGGAATGTCGGAGGGGTTCCCTATCCCCAGCAACGTATGGGAAATGAGCCAGGCTGAAGGAGATGAGATTCATTACAGCACAAGAAACATCTAGGATTATATTGGAATGCTTGCAACGTAGGGTCAAGATGTAGACTACATAATAAATACAGAGAAGTGGGTAAATTAAATTTGATTTTATGGCTGAGAAACCAGCTTTAAAAAATATACATCCTTAATTAAAGAGGAGCTGTAATGAAATTAATGTCATAAATAAAATTGCTTCATTTTTTACAATAATATTTAATAAATTATTTAGTCAATGTTTGCCTATTGTAAAATCTTTCCTAACCCCAATTTATAGTCTGAAATTTTCCATAGGTGGCGGTGTCTTTAATCCTGTCAGGTGCAGCTCTGCGGAACGTTTGTTTACCGGGAGATCTAGAGCCAGTAGAAAATATACCTGGTATCCCAAAATGCTCTGGGAGGAGAATTCTGCATATTTAATCAGCCTTAAGCTAAGCATCACTGGCAGGGCAGGGTTATATACAGCTATAAATAGGTATATAGGAAGTGTTTCTGATGCTGAAACCAGGAAGATTACCTGTAATGCGAGAAGTGGATTCAGTTGACTTGCTATTCAAACCCTGTCCTATGGGTGTCTATGGAGTGGGAAGGTGCGACTGGCAGTTTGGGGAGACGTCCCTACATTTTTTTATTACTTCTTGCAATTTATAAGACTAAATATCTCAGAACTTCTCTGCTAAATACAAGCAACAGCATAATAACCTTTAAAGAAAAAAAACGTATTTGTTACAGCGGATACTATTCCTAAAATAAATCTGCAGTTTCTACTTCCTGCTTTCATGGAAGCAGAAATATTGTTAACATCCTGTGTCCTTTCAAAATCTGCTGTGGTAGTCAGGTGACACGGGGAGAGATCAAATTACAACTTGTGATTAGACCCAAATAAGGGGAGCATTAAACAGGCTAAACTCTCTAAATACATACATGGAACATTTCTCTCTGCTTTCCTTCTGTCATGTTCTGGGGGAAATTATTTTCACCGTACAGTTTTGTCAATGCACTTGACAATTTAAAGGACAACTGGAGTGAGAAAAATAAGGAAGCTGCCATATTTCATTCCTTTTAAACAATACCAGTTGTTTGGCATCCCTGCAGCTCTATTTGGCTGCAGTAATAGCAGTATTTGTATAGCGCCTTTCTCCGGACGGACTCAAAGCGCTTGCGAGGCAGCCACTAGAGCGCACTCAGTAGGCAGTAGCAGTGTTAAGGAGACTTGCCCAAGAAACTCCTTACTGATATAGGTGCTGGCTTACTGAACAGGCAGAGCCGAGATTTGAACCCAGGTCTCCTGTGTCAGAGGCAGAGCCCTTAACCACTACACTTTCCAGCCCGTAGTGTCTAAATCACACCAGAAACAAGCATGCAGCTAATCTTTTCAAATCTGACAATGTCAGAAACACTTGATCTGCTGCATGCTTGTTCAGGGTCTGCATGCAAGGATTAGAGGCAGGGGATCAGCAGAATAGCCAGGCAACTGGTATTGCATAAAAGAAAATAAATATGGCAGCCTCCAAAGCATAGCCCTCTCGTTAAAGTTGTCCTTTAACTTTACCAAGGGGAAATGAGAGCTCCTGACAATGATGTACTCAGAACTGTGGAGACTTGTGATTTTACACAGATGACATTGCCTAGATTGCGATTTTACACAAATGACATTGCCTAGATGACTAGATTGCCTAGTAGGAGAACTGTATGAGTAGGGAAACAAGTTTCTTATTGTCAGTTTTTTACTGTAATTTTGACTTTTGACTGTAATTCTGCCTCGATAAAAACCTAAAACGTGAAGACGTGTTGAGTGAACAGAGGCAAGTTTGTTCTGCCTCCTACCGAAATGATGTCATACGCAGCTGGGACACGCACATCCATGCAGCCCTGGTGTATACAAGAGCCTCGGTCAGACCCCAGAGCTGAAACGCCGACCTGGAACCACATTATTCATTCCAGACACAAAAGAGTGACGCAGAGAGAGCCGCGGACAGGAGGTGCGAGCCGATAAAGAGCAGGAGCTGAACAAGTCCCGGCAACGCTAGTTCCACTGTAGCCAATTCAAATCACTCCACTTTTTTTATCATCATTATCATTATGACAAGCGTTTGATAAATGGAATCTGGGACAAAGCAAGCTCCTGTTTTTGTAACTTAATCTCTCTGCCTTGAGGCGATCCACAACAAAGACACACAAACAGCATCACAAGGTTAGGAATCTGTATCGGAGCCTCTGTTCCTGTCAGGGAGAGACACAGATCAGCGATAGGAAGAAAAAATATAACTTGAAAGGGTAAAGCATACTTTGAAGAGATTAAAGGTGGCCATACACCTATATACTTAGCGGCCAATCGTCCATCCAATTCGATAATTATTATTGAATGCGATGAAAAAAAAACAAAAAAACAAAAAACAAACACACGGTGTTGCCATAAGCATGCCCAATCGACGATTGAAAGGTTTTTAGGCCAAAATTGGTCAAATATATCACTCAGACATGTGGGGAAATCTTGGGCCAACGTGGTCGATCGGGTGTGCGGCGGTAACTGTGCGATAATCACAAATGACGGAAACTGTTGGCCGCTGTCCCCCCCCCTAATGTTTTACGTGCCCCCCGGTGCCTGTGCATTTATACATTACCTGTCACATCGTCTCCCAAATGTCCGAGCAGTATTTCCACAGTTGGATCCCATGTGACTTCCGGCATATAGCATGCAGGGGTGTGTACGTTCCTATGCAAATTTACATGCGCCATTATTTAACCACAAGGTAATTTATCTAAATAGGAATTGGCATGCAATGGGTGAGTTTATATAGGCCTTCCAAACAAAGACCTGCACCTCCTGCAATTAGTACATAATGCCGATGCAAGGCTGTTAAAGCCAACCCCGCCATTGCCACAGAACACCAACCCTTTGCTCTCTACACTGGCTACTAATAAAATGGAAAATTCTGTTTAACCTCCCTAGCGTTCTGGACGAGCTCGGCTCGTCCAGAGACGCCGGAGGTCACCGCTCAGGCCCTGCTGGGCCAATTTGAATTTTTTTGCAAACACGCAAATTCGATTGTTGTTTAATTCGATCACTGACACTCGCCGCCGATCCGCCGCTACCCGACGAGAAAGAGGGCCCCCCCCCCGGGACCCCTGCGCAGCCTGGCCAATCAGCGCCAGGCAGCGCTGAGGGGTGGATCGGGAGTCCCTGTGATGTCACGACGTCACTCCGCTTGTCGCCATGGCGCCGGGGGAAGCCCTAAAGGAAATCCCATTCAGAATGGGATTTCCGGATGGGACTTCACGCCAGAGCGATCGGAGACGCTGGGGGGACGCCGCAGGGAGCAGCCAATCATGTAGCTAGCGCTAGGCTACAAGGGGCACAAGGGGGCAGGCTTGGGCTTGAAAAGACACCAAAGAAGACAGACTCGGCTATAATCTTTCCATAGCAAAACTAGACTGAGTGCTCAGTCGGGGATTCTTATCAGAGGTGATAACAGTCAGATTAAACAGAGAACTATGAAACAAAGAGCAGATTAAGTGTTTACTGTCATGTTCCCACTGATTTATAAAGGTAAGATACAAGAGGGTGCTTCATCTCTGGTTCTCTTTAAAGCCGACCTCAACTCATGTCCTCTCTGCTCTAAAAGATAAGCAACATCATGACGACTTTTAAAGAAAAACACTTCTTTGTTACAACTGATACAAATCCTGTAATAAATCTGCCGTGTCTATTTTCATGGAAGCAGACATACGGTTAACATCCAGTGAAAACAAATAGGCTGTTCTACCGAGGCAGCCAGCCGGCACAGCTGAGAGATCGAATTCCAGTTGTGATTAAAACACAGATGAGGGGGAATTAGACAGACTAAACTCTCTAATTACATACAGGGTGCATGTCTCTAAGTTTTCCTTCTGTCCTGCGCAAGAGTTCAGGTCCGGTTTAATCTCCACCAGCAGCGCAGTACAAGTTCATTAGTATAAGCCTGCATGATGTGGACTTCAAAGAGCCAGAAATGCAGAACCACTAATCTCATGTCAAACTAATAACTCGAAATTGCCAGGTCAGACCATCGCCAACATTTCCTTCACGTCTAAAATAGAACAATTGGGGTTGTAGCAAGTACGCTTGCAGAGTTAGTGCAGAGCACAACAGCAAATTCAACACTGATGTAAAGTTCGCCAATACTATCAGGGCTGGAACCCACAGGAGCGCTTTTGGTAGCGTTTTGGCAGCACTGCGATACGCTAGCAGTTTGCCAAAACGCTGGGCTTATGTTAATGGATGGGGCAACTTCCACAGGAGCGTTTGCGTTTCTCAGAAACGCAAACGCAGGACCTGCAGCATTTTGGGAGCGTTAGCGCTTCAATGTCAAGTATTGAACCGCTAGCGGAAACGCTCAGCAAAACCTAAACTGAGCGGTTTTGCTAGCGTTTTGCGGTTCAGCACACTGTAACAAAATGAAAAATAATTCACAGGACCAATCAGGATCAAAACGCAAAACGCAAAACTCTACGCACCCGCTGGGCAAAAAAATACAATGTTGCAAAACGACCAAAAACGCACATGAATCCGCTTGCAAACCGCTCAGACAAAACGCTAGCGGTTGCGTTTGCTGATTTCAGTGGGTTCCAGGCCTTAATGTGTACGCAAGCCTCATAATTAAAGTGTAACTGTCGGGCATAAAATCAAAAATCAATTATTTTTTATCAGGTAAACAAGTAAAATGGATGCTAACCCGGCATTTCAAGAGATAAAATCACTATTACTTTTCTTGTTGATAAATGATCATTCCCCAGTTTACCTGACTCTTATTTGGTACACACACAAAGGAAGTTGCAGGGCATGCTGGGTTGTCCTTTTTTTCTTCTCTACTTTCCCCTCAGACTTAAAGAGAAACTCCAACCAAGAATTGAACTTTATCCCAATCAGTAGCTGATACCCCCTTTTACATGAGAAATCTATTCCTTTTTACAAACAGGCCATCAGGGGGCGCTGTATGGCTGATATTGTGGTGAAACCTCTCCCACAAAGAAATTCTGAGTACGTACTCTTGGCAGTTTCCTGCCAAAAAAACATGCAGCAGCTAAATCAGCTGCCAACAGTAAAAATGGCACCATGTAATAAATGTCATAATGTAAATCAGGGATTTAAAAGATGTTTACAGTGGGCAAACACTGACTAAATCATGTATACATAATTATTGTAAACAGTGAAGCACTTTTTTTAACATTTTATTTTCACTGGCGTTCCTCTAACTAATGCAGCCTGACTAGCTGAAGCCTCTTTCCCTGCTGTTCCTTCTAACCCCCCCCCCCCCCCCAACACACACACACCTCTGTTTCTCTTTGATTGGCCAATATTTTTCATGCTGAGTCAATGTACCTTCTATAGTAAAGGGCAGGCTATGCATACACAATCAGACAGAGGAGAGTAAGGGAGGAAAATGACATCAGGATTGGCTTCAAAATAGCCACAGTTAAAATGGGAAATGCTAAGAAGGATCTTCTCTTTTTTTTTTTACTGTAGAATAAATAAAAACGCGGACAGTGCAATACATATGTTATGTAAGTAGAGCAAATATTTACTCATATGTGTGTTTTTTTCTGAGATAGTAGGGCTGACAGCTCCTCTTTAAAGGACACCTGAAATAAGAAGGATAAGGAGGCTGCCATATTTATTTCCTTAAAAACACACGATTGGTTCACACGATGGCCAGGGGCCCCGGGCCTCTCTCACTGGCCGGGGCCCCAAGGCCAACATGCGATACCTGGAGGGGAGTGCAGGTGGGCCTGGACCTCTCACACCCAGGCTCTGGACCTCTCACATCCAAAAAACCCACCAACACTGGCTCCATACTGAATGCTAAATTCAACACACACAAGCAATAGAACACAGCAGTACATGCATCCAGCTACATTTAAGTGGTCAGCAGGTGCTCATCAGCCAATCAGGATGCACTGTCATACACCCTTTACCTGCCATACCACATCTAGCAGCCATTAGCATTCAGGTGGGAGGCTTCAGTTAGACGCAATCGCTAGCAGGACCGCCCCGTGCAGGCATCCCTTTCACGGATTTATTTCCTTTTAAACAAAGCAAATTGCTGTCCTGCTGATCCTCTACCTCTACTATATGTCGTTACAGTGCCTCTTTAAAAGACTCCCTTTTAGGCTGCTTACACACCAAGACGTTACAGGCGCACGTTAGTGCGCCTGTAACGCTCCCCGAACGCACAGCAATGTAACACAAGTGGGCTGTTCACACAGCCCACGTTGCGTTACATGTAATGCTGCACGTTCGGTGCAAAGTGCAGCATGCTACGGCGTTGGAGCGGCTATAGCCGCGTTAGACTGTTTGCACATGCGCAGTGGGGGGGCGGAGAGGAGGCGGGGAGAGCCAGCTACAGTAGCCGCGCACATGGCTACTTAATATTCACTGCACTGGCGGCAGCTGATTGGCCGGCGGGACCACGTGATGCGGAGTGTCTCGCTCCGCATCACGTGGTCCCGCTGGCCAATCAGCGCCACTCTGGGAGACATTATAGGAATCGAGCCGCCGAACGCGGCTCACTCTACCGTCGGCTTTTGCAGCACCATACGTTGTGTTAGGTGCACGTTATGCGACCTTAACGTGGCACCTAACACAACGTCTTGGTGTGAAAGAAGCCTAAATAGACAACACACCAGAGAGGGATTTGGAGGTTGACATGTTTAGTTCCTTTTAGGCAATGCACATTGCCTGGCTGTCCTGCTGATCCTCTGCCCCTAACGCTTTCAACCATCGGCCCTAAACAAGCATGAAGATCAGAGGTTTTAAATTCTGACTGAAGTCTGACTGGATTTGCAGCATGCTCGTTTCAGGTGAGTGATTCAGACAGTACTGATGCATCAAAAAATAATCAGGACAGGCAACTGGTATTGTTTAAATGGAAATAAATATGGCAGCCACCATATTCCTCTCACTTCAAGTGTCCTTTAAATTCTCTTACCGATACATCAGAACTCTGTTCACTTAGCTCTTGCAGAAGAAACAGCAATGCTGGCCGGGCTCCCCATCCCAAGGGATAATGTAAAGCCTTCTGTTTTTGTAAATAAAAAAAAACTGAGAATCCCCCATGAGGTGATGGACTAGTCCAAAACCTGACAGGTCTGTCAGATTTTCACTACCCACTGTAAGTGACAGTGACATAAAAAAAATTATAGTGCATTCTACTCTGGTACTCTGAGTAATATACATTGTATGTGTAGGTATTTTCCCATTTTTTTCTTTTTGCGATAGTGATCTCTTAAAGAGACACTGTAAGGAAAAAAGGGGTCCCAGCGCTGGTTCAGTGCTGCACAAGAGGAAGGGGGAGGATCCATAGGCTTCCCCCTCCTGAGGTAAGTACCCTCCCCCCCCCCCCCAGGGGCTTTTTTTCTTGCAGGTTCTCTTTAAAAAAAAATAATGCAAAAATGGTTCATGTAAATGTCCATATGTTGTCATGGTGACTAGGAGTCTGGGCTGGGCACACGGTTCCCACCAGGACCAACATACAGTAACAAAATAATCAAAGGGGTTTCCTGAGATGTTAGGCCGGCCCTTTGATGGATGCATGAGGGTGGGAGCCCCCCTTATGGCGAATACAGAGAAGTATCTCCAGCTTCCTCTTATCCCAGAGGCAGAGATTGCTTCCCATGGGATGAGGAAATCACAGCCCATCCTGCAGAAGGAGCCGGAAAGACACAAACCAGATGATCAGGCGTTTAATGAGGGCAGGAGGGGGGCCGGGCCTGTGTGGGAAAGAAAAATAACTGCAGATTCTAGACACTTAAGAAAGCCAGCGATGCCGGGCTGAGGACAGAAGAAAGAAAATATTATCTTACTTTCCAAGTGCTGCCTTCAGCTGTATTGTCATAGTGACGCTAAATCAGCACTGAGCTCGGGCAGCAGACAGGACAGCCTCTGGGGGGGCTTAAAGGTCAAGTTCGATTTATACGCGTATGTCAAAAAAGGGCGCCTGAAAATCTGGGCGCCCAGGAAACCGGATAGTAAAATATTGATAAATTTATCAATATTCTGTTAACCTCTTGAGGACCGCAGTGTTACACCCCCCTAAAGACCAAGCCATTTTGCTTAAAAAGGGCCACTGCAACTTTAAGGCCCCGCTGCAGGGCCGCACAACACAGCACACAAGGGACTCCCCCCCCCCCTTTTCTCCCCACCACCAGAGCTGTCTGTTCGCTCCCCCAGTGTTGTTTTTTTTATAAATATTTTTTGTATTTATTTTTATTTTTTTTTAATTTTTTTTTTGCGGTTTCGCCGTCTTAACAGTCTCCGAGCGGCAATCGAGGCTGAAGGCGGAGCTCCGCCTACCTAGCGGAGATGCATGCACGATCTCCTGCAAAGCGAGCCCCAAGGACTTTAGGCGGTCCTGGGGGAGGCTGCTGCGGCCACGCCTATCGGCGTGACGCGGTCGGCAAGCAGTTAAAGTGTACAAGAAGACTGTAAAATATCTGTAAAATTTTTTCTTTTTCGATCAGAAAAATTAAATCAATCAATTGTTCCGATCTGTCAAATAGTTTTTAGAAAAAGTTGGTTTATCTAACAGTATATATTATTTTATTATACTACCTACCATACCCTATACAATTTCAAACAATCGCCCAGATTTTTCCAACATGTCTGATCAGACTTAATTGTTCTTTTTTTTTTTAATCGATAAAAAGGATTATTTTCGTTCTATTCAATTGTTTTGGTTGAGTAAACAGGAAAATTGAACATTTTAATTGTACCGTGCCTAACCTTGACCCCCACACACACATGGCTAACATTAACCGTCCCTGCAGCTACAAACCCCTGCCCACTGCTAATCGTAACTCTTTCTACCCCACGCCTAACATTAACCGTCCCTAACCCCCCTCCCCCCCCCCCCCCCCCCCCACAGGGCCAACCAAAGGCATTGTCGCTAATCACATCGGGGCTCCGCCTCCTGGATCAAGTGCGCAATAGCTGACTGCCACTTCCACATATTACAAAATACCCGACACTGATAACACTTTTCTAATCAGTGGCTAACGGGCTGCCCCATGGAGGCGTGGTTTCAGTTGATAGAGCAATAACCTCCTCCCCTCTCCCCAGACTCGGCATTTGAAGGCAGCTGTCAGTCACTGAGGATCTACGAATTCATGAAGTATGGAAGTTGCTTTTTTTTACTTAGCAAAAAGACTTCTTACATATAATCACTTAAAGGGGAACTGAAGTGAGAGGAATACAAAAGCTTCTATCTTCATTACCTTATAAATAATGCCAGTTGTCTGGCTGCCGTGCTGAGCTTTTGGCCCATTAAAGGACAACTGAAGTAAGAGGTATACGGAGGCTTCCATATTTATTTCCTTTTAAGCAATGCCAGTTGCCAGGCCCTCCTGTTGATTCTCTGCCTCTAATACTATTAGCCATAGCCCCTGAACAAGCATACGGCAGATTAGGTGTTAAAGTGAACCTTAAGTGTCCCAAAAAAAATGAGTTTTACTCACCTGGGGCTTACCTCAGCCCCCTGCAGCTGATCGGTGCCCACGACGAGTCGCTCTGATGCTCCGGGTCCCGCTGGCGGCCACTTCCGGTTTCGCCGTCAGGACCCGTCAGGCTGGGGAACGCGGCTGATACTACGCGTTCCCAGCCAAAATAGCACCCCTATGCGGCCATATGTCCGCATACGGGTGCCTATGCGGACATATGGCCGCATAGGGGTGCTATTTTGGCTGGGAACGCGTAGTATCAGCCGCGTTCCCCAGCCTGACGGGTCCTGACGGCGAAACCGGAGGTGGCCGCCAGCGGGACCCGGAGCATCAGAGCGACTCGTCGTGGGCACCGATCAGCTGCAGGGGGCTGAGGTAAGCCCCAGGTGAGTAAAACTCATTTTTTTTGGGACACTTAAGGTACACTTTAAGCCTCATCTACACGGGTAGATGAGGCTCCGATCCGGCGGCTCGATCAGCCGCCGGATCGCCTCTTCTGCGCCCCCGTGCGTGCCCGCCGCGTCCCCGCGGATTCGATTCCCCGCCATTGTCCCCTCACGGGGAGTGAGCAGGAAATCGGCGGTGGGGAGATCCGTCCTGTCAGATCTTATCAATCGAGCCGCATCAGCGGCTCGATTGATAAGGAACATCGCCGCCGCATCTACGCGTGTAGATACGGCTTTACTGACATGTCAGATCTGACAAGACTAGCTGCATGCTTGTTTCTGGTGTTATTCAGATACTACTGCAGAGAAATAGACCAGCAGGGCTGCCAGGCAACTGGTATTGGTTAAAAGGAAATAAATATGGCAGCCTCCGTATAACTCTTACTTCAGTTCCCCTTTAACGGTACAACCCCGTGACTGATTGATCATTTCTGTGGTGGTCATTTGGAAATGATCAGTCATGCCCAATAATGGCCGAATTCCTGCTAACCGTTTTGATCAATTCAATTGGCGCACAATTGCTTCAAAAATTGAAGCAGGGCCCGCGATTGCTATTTGGCCTATTTGGTTCACCTGCACGCACTTTCATCAGTATAGCGCTTTTTGTGATTGCCGCAATGGTTAGTGATGCAAAAGCTGAAATCACACTAGTGGGCCTCAAGCTTTAGCAAAAGTACCCATTATTAGATCTATCGTTATTTTTGTATTATCTGACATAAAATTGGACAATAATATTCCTCACAATGTGCAGAGCTGAAATGGGGGTGATCATATTTTTCTAAGCAAGAAAAAAGGAGATTTACGCTCTGCTGCATCACCCGTTATAACAACATTGCTTTCGGTCGCCTGACAGGCCGGTGAAGGCTGCTATTCCGTACCGCCAGACTGTCTCTCCATGCATACTCACGTGTTATGCTTACATGAGGCTCAGCGTACCATAAAATCACACAAGTCATCTACCTGTAGGCTCTGTGATCAAAAAATCCTCATTGTGGATTTACTGCAGCTCCATAGACAATACCAGCGTTGTGTACACAGACAGTCCCCCAAATACAGCAAAGTCCGTGTTATTCGGAACTCAGGCAACTGGAAGCCTCCACTAACTGGCATGCCTGTTGGATAACAGGGCTTTCTTTTTGGGGTGTTTACAACCTCCTTAGTGGCAGCCCCCGAGTCAGGCTTGGGATGGAATTCCACATCTCTGAGCGGTAACCCCGAGCTGGATCCAAGGGAGGAGAGTAATGTGCAGGGCTGCCACAGATCTATCTAGTATGATTTTTAGGGTCTAAAAGCTTGTGAAAAAATTGCACTTCTTCCATATCCTAAAATCTGGAAATAATAACACCGCTAGGAAAGTGCTAGAAAAATGCTCTCCAGAGCCTCCAGCGACATCTTGCAGCCTTGCTCTTGCACCTACCCAATGTGACCCAATACGGGTCAGGTGACACGCCGGCTTCCCCTGGGCACGGAAATCCGCTGGGAACTGTAGGAAGTCTACAAGACATTACTGGAGGCTCGGTAAGTATTTCAGGGGGAGGTTTGTGCTTTTTCAGCCAGTTGCTCAAGCAACCGGCAAATACATGTATCCGGCATCAGGTGACCCCCCCGCTGGTGCCGAATACCAGGGACTCTGTAGTATAAAGTTCCTTTTACAGTCACTTACGGTCTCAGTGATGGCAGTGGCTACAAACAGGTATCCATGCGTGCGCTTGTGCGCATTTCCGCATTGCGGAAGTGCGTAGTAGCGTGCTCGCGTTCGCTTTGCACGCTCGTCTATGAGTGTAAAGGTGCAAGCTTTCTGCACATGAGCAAGCATATACACATTGGCGCCAAAAGGCCTACTGAAACTGAGGAAGGCCACTAGTAAGTTGCTGTAGTATTGCAGCTGATTTGTCTCTGCCCTGTCTACCTGTCTTGATGCTGAACCTGGCCCATCTTGAGTACCCGACCCGTTACTGATACCGGCCCTGGCTTGAGCGAGAATCCGCTCTGTTGCCGACCTCTCCTTTGCCCGGCTACCAGTTTTATTGCCGACCTACTTATACCAGGGTTTTTTGCACATCACGCAAGCAGGTCCGTGGAGTCGGAGCTATTTTGGGTACCTGGAGTTGGTGACTTCAATAAATTGAGGAGTCGGACTTGGTTGATTTTTGAACCAAATACATAGCCTTTGTAAAAATTAGACTTATGGTGCCCATAGATGGTACAATTTCTTGATTTTTTTTTTCCGATTCGATAATTTTGTTCAATTATTACGTTACCTCGAATATAAAGATATTTCCAACATGTCCAATCAGATTTTTAGTGAAAAAACGGGATAATCGATCCTTTTTTCTTGATAGAAAAAAAAGATTATTTTAAACTTTCATTCGATTCGATCGTTTCGGTCGAATAAATTGAAAGTTTATATTGTACCGTGTATGGGCACCATAAGGAGTCCGAGTTGGAGTCATTTTGGGAACCTGGAGTCAGAGCTGGTGGTTTTATAAACTGAGGAGTCTGATGATTTTTGTACCCACTCCATAGCCCCGGCTTGTACGACCACCTGCACCTTCACTGAACATTGCAGTCTTCCATCAGGTCCGGTGCCTGCTCACTGGATGGAGTGTGTATCCTGCCTGGAGGGTGTATCCTGCTTGTGTACCTGTCTTTGCTGACGTGAATCCAGCCTGCCTACTGGCTGACCATCTGGAGATGGCTTCATCTGCCATTGAAGTGCTGCATATCTGGATACGGTCACCAGCCATCCTGACATTCTGCACTTCCTGTTCCAACCCCAGGAATTGTGGGTGACGATTTGCAAGCGTAACTACAGTCCTCACCACATTGGTCTCTGAAGAATCAGGTATGTGGTTTCTAGTATGCTGACAGTGGCCCTGACGTACAAGAAAATGTACTATTTGTGAGGAGGTTGTCTCTCAGTGAACATGAACGCACGTTCACGACCACTGGTGTTTGCAAACTATTGTTTTTGTCCCAGAATGCCTTGCCAGGATCATAACAAAAGAGAGTCCATAACAAAAATTGCATCCTGTTTTTTATCATTCTACAAGTTCCAAAAGCTATTCTAATGTGTTCTGGCTAACTGCAACACTTTCAGCTATCACCATCTCTGTAATAAATCAACTTATCTCTCTCTTGTCAGACTTGTCAGCCTGTGTCTGGAAGGCTGCCAAGTTCTTCAGTGTTGTGGTTCTGCTATGAACTCCCCCTTCCCGACCCCTCTCTGCACACTGCCTGTGTGTTATTTAGATTAGGACAGCTTCTCTCTTCTCTCTCATCTTTTACAAGCTGGATAAATCTTCCTCTGAGCTGGCTGGGCTTTCACATACTGAGGAATTACATACAGGCAGAGCTGTCTGCACTCTGCAGGAAGAAACAGCCTGACACTTCAGTGGAAGATAGCTGCAGGGGGAAAGAAACACACAAATGATCTCTTGAGGTTCAAAAGGAAAGCTGTATACAGCCTGCTTGTGTATGAATGTATTTTCTATGTGTGGACATACTGTACATCAACCTACTTCCTGTTTTGGTGGCCATTTTGTTTGTTTATAAACAAACTTTTTAAAACTGTTTTTAACCACTTTTAATGCGGCGAGGAGCGGCGAAATTGTGACAGAGGGTAATAGGAGATGTCCCCTAACGCACTGGTATGTTTACTTTTGTGCGATTTTAACAATACAGATTCTCTTTAAAGGATACCAGAGACGAAATAACCTAGAGAAAAGAGGAAGCAGGCATATCCCGTCACCTCTCCTGATGCCTACCACTCCAACCCGTTCTCCTCTTTGCCCCCATCCGACCTAAATGCCCCTCTGGCAGCCTCTTCCGGGTTACTGGAGCCAGACTTTTCTGCGAAGGCGCTGGCCAGGCTGCGCACGTCATACAGCACGTGCCCGTGGCCAGGAGCAGTCTGCACATGTGTATGACATAGTGATGTCATACACATGTGCAAAGCACTCCTGGCCACGGGTGCGTGCTGTATGGCGCACGCAGCCCGGCTAGCGCCTGCACAGTAGTGCCCGACTTCAGCGGCCCAGAAGAGGCTGCCGGAGGGGCATTTAAGTAGGATGGGGGGAGGGGGGGGGCAGAGAGGAGAACAGGGGAAGCAGTGAGCATCAGGAGAGGTGACAGTATATGCCTGCTCCTCCCATTTCTTTAGGTTATTTCGGCTCTGGTATGCTTTAAATTTTTAAGGTCAGCTGGAATAGAATGGCCAATAGGGATGGAGTTCACCCAGGCAAACACGCTTGCAAACGCAAATTCGGCATCGTATTTGCGTCGTTCCACACATGCGCACCGCCACCAACAAATTTAAAATTTGTGCATCGCGCATCGACTTCAATGCATTCCGTCACCGCGGAAGTCACACAGTAACGAGTTGTTGACTTTGCAATGGGTCGGCAGCAAATCGGATACTGCGCAGAAAGTGTACTGGGCCCCATACACTTTCTTTGCTGTTGTGTTACCCTGTATGCAGAATGGATAACGAAATGCATAAAAGCATAAAGGGGTCCTCAAAGAAATGGTCAATTGGCGCAGTGGAACTTTTCATAGATTCGGTTGAAAATTGGTTTCGTTAATACTGCGGATCCATGAAATCCAACCTGTACTTTTGATCTCAATGATCTGATAAAACAATACGATCGTTTGCTAGAAGTCGTTAATGGCCCCCTTTGCAGACGGGGTGAAAGTGCCTCCATGACTGAAGGGTTAACCGGTGGAGTTTATGCACACAGCGGGCCGCACTATGGCGGTAGCAGCAGATAAGGGCGGATTGTTTATACCGCAGTATCAGAGGAATGCACGCCGTACCTGTGAGGAATGTGCTGGGTGTATTCTCACATAGGGATCAGGGTCCAGGCCTCCGCACCGCCAATCATCCGGCTCCCATCCAACATCAGATAGCGCCGTCGGTTCCTATGAAACAAAAGGTAAATATTTTACAGTGAGGTGGGGGAGAAGGGGGCGGGACTAGAATACATTCCTGTAGTATACAACCAGCCCCCTCCCCTGCCCAGTAAATAAGGAATCATTCAGGGCATGCCAGCCTAGACTGCTGCCGACAACTGCAAGGTGCTCCTGCTATAGTCACTCAGATACTTACACTCACCCATTTTTTCTGCTTCCAGCACGTCACCTACAAAACCTGACTGATCACTCGTTGCCTAATATACACCACCTCTTGACAGGCGCCCCTGTAATATAGTACTAGGGTGGAGGCACTCGGTATATCAAATAGCATACATGCTTGCATTTGGGCGCAGGGTGAAGCCAAAATAAGGCTCCCCTGCATCTGCAAACGTGCCGGCAGCATTAAACCTGAGACGAAAGAAGTGTCAGGTTCCATACTTACCTGGGGCTTCCTTACACCCCCTTAAGGCCGCTCAATCTCTCGTTGTCTCCCCAGTATATGGTATATACAGCAGATCTCAATAATTTGATCTTTTACTGACCTGAGGAAGCAGGCACGTATCTGTGAAACGTGTTGTCTAAATTTGTGCTAAAAAAAAATAAATAAAAAAAAAATCTAGTTCAACTTGTTTAAAGAGACTCTGAAGCGAGTCTAACTCCTCTTTTTTAAAGGAAATCTAAACTGAGAAGGATGTGGATTTTTCCTTTTAACATAATACCAGTTGCCTGATTCTCCAGCTGATCCTGTGTCTCTAATAATTTTAGCCACAGCCCCTGAACAAGCATGCAGATCAAGTCACTACTACAGCCAAAAAGACCAGCAGGACTGCCAGGGAACTGGTATTGTTTAATAGGAAACATCCATATTGCTCTCAGTTTAGGTTCCCTTTAATGTTAAAGAGAGCCAGAGATGAAGCACCCTGTTGTATCTTACCTTATAAATCAGTGGGAACATGACAGTAAATACCTAATCTGCTCTTTGTTTCATTGAATCTGTTTAATCTGACTGTTATCACCTCTGATAAGAATCCCCGACTGAGCACTCAGTCTAGCTTTGCTATGGAAAGATTATAGCCGAGTCTGTCTTCTCTGGTGTCTTTTCAAGCCCAAGCCTGCCCCCTTGTGGCTCTGCTATAATGACTCAGCTATAATTATTCCCTGCAAAGCCAGACTGAATGCTCAGTCTGGGATTCTTATCACAGCTGAAAACAGACACTTTTAGCAGTGAGGATGAAACAGAGAGCATGGTAAGTGTTTTCTCTAATGTTCTTACTGATATATATGGTAAGATACACAAGGGTGCTTCGTCTCTGGTTCCCTTTAAGCACTATAAGCTCTGCTAAACCGCTGCATCCCCGCGGCAAAAACGAGGGGTTTATACCCCCAAATCCCCTCTGCAAAATCCACGACTTTCTTGGTCGTGGATTTTGCTGCCCATGGAGGCAGAGCTTTGAGTTGCAGCTCTGCCTCCATTCGCGTCAATCTCCGCCTCTCCCCGCCCCTGTCTGTGAAGACAGATTGAGAGGGACGGGGAGAGGCAGCGATCAGCCGGGATTGACGCGCGAAGAGGCAGAGCTTCAGCGCTAAGCTCTGCCTCAAGCAGGAAGCGCTCCCCGAACTCAGCAGAGGGGATTTGGGGGGTATAAACCCCTCGTTTTGCCACGGTGATGCGGCGGTTTAGCAGGGCTTATAGTCCTTTACATTAATAAGAGTTAAAAAAGTGGACTGAGACTCGCTTCAGAGTATCTTTCAAGAGACTCTGTAACAAATTTTTCAGCCTTAGTTCTTCTATCCTATAAGTTCCTATACCTGTTCTAATGTGCTCTGGCTTACTGCAGCCTTTCCTAATTGCACTGTCTCTGTAATAAATCTTATCTCCTTTCCTCTGTTGGGCTAAGGCTTGAATGTGTAGGGCTGCTTGTGATTGGATAGAAGCGATACACACCCTCTGCAGGCCCCCTACACACTCTGTTTATGTGAGCCTATCACAAGCTGGTTAGTTTGTTTGTAAACACTGCCTAAAACTGTTAATTACAAGCCAGGATTGCAGCAGGGAGTTGCAGAAACAGCACAGAGGGGCACAGGAGAAAATAATGAATAGAATGGTATGGTTTTTAGTGTAAGAATATTAGAGTACAGACTCTCTTTAAGGTAAGAAATTATTATTTTCGTGACCATTTTATAGATAGCCTAATTAGTAAGGGTTATTTAATATACCGGGCGCCTCCACCATAGTACTATAAAGTTTAGACCTCCACCTCTTATGGTTCTTCCAAGGAGCAGGGTGGTTATTTTCCCACAGGCTTATACAGTGGTTGCAGGGATCTGCAACCCATCCTTGTCTGTATAAATCACAATTGCTTATACATCATCCAAATGCTTATCTGCACCACTGGGCTCCTGGGCTCTCTATTCAGATTTAGGTAATACTGGGTATCCACTAGGCATGCTCATTCGGATTTCGTGGAATTGAAATTTTCACGTCGGCAATTAGGGCCGGAAAACAGAAATCTAATTTTTCGAGAAATACCGCAACTCGGTCATTTTAGCCCAGTCACAGAACTCGGAAGCATTTGGCCAATCAAAGAATGCAAGAAATTTCAAGAAAAGAAAAAAAATTGCATGCGGTGTCAATGCAATTTTCTTGCGATCTCCGATGTCACTTTTTGTTTTTTTTACCTTTGAAAATTGCGAACGCAACCCTGCAATGAAACCCACCCAAATATGTCACGTGTACAGTGTAGAGAAAATCACACTCACAGCGCATTTGCGATTTTTAGTGGAAAGAGACTATAGTTCATACAAAAAAGTTCCGGTTAAAGAGGAACTGTAGTGAAAGTAACATAATAATTAAAACTGTTTATTTTTTACATTACTTTAAAAATTATTTACTGGTAGTCAGCATTTGCCAATTGTAAAATCTTTCCTCACCCTGATTTACATTCTGAAATGTATCACTGGCGGTAACAACTTTAGTCCTGTCAGGTGACGCTCTGCGGAATGTTTGTTTACTGAGCGTTCCGAAACCGGTGAAAACAAACCTGGTCTCCCACAGTGCTCTGGGAGGAGAACGCTGCATAGCTAAACAGCCTAGGCTCTGACATAAGTGGGAGGGCGTGGTTGCATACCAATATACAGATATAGGAAGGGTTTCTGGTACTGAAACCTGGATAATGAAGGTAAAAGTTGGTATTACTATTATTGATTTATAGAGCAGCAGCGTCTTCAATGGTATCTTGAATAATTTACTACATGTCACTACAGGGCCTCTTTAAATTACTATATAAAGGAAGGGATCTGAAGCAATGACAAGAGAGTGCTGTGAAGGTGGCGGCAGCAGCAGACCCGGGGCGGGATGACTGTCTTTTGTACTGTCTTTCTGTCTTTCCTACAGCCGACAGCTCTCAGCACAGTCATGCCCTTTGCATATTTGGAACACGGACAAAAAGTCTGTTACGAAATGCGACGCGGCAGACAGCGATGACAGCGTACAGAGGTCAGTAACCGCTGGCAACCAGACTTCAATGTACTGACGCCAGAGACCACGATAATCAGTTCTGAGAAACCCCCTGATAATGGCTACACTTTTAAGGCAAGGTCTATGCTGTTTATGGTCCTCGAGACCACCGATCCAGCGCCAGGACCCTGAGGAAGTTCGCTGCGGCGCCGACATCCCTGAATGAGCGCAGCCGCATTGCACAGGATGCCTCGCGCCTGCACAGCTTTTTATGGTCAACCCAAGCAGCTCCGTGCTACTGTGCAAACACACTAGTTCACGACAGGATCGCGGGGGGTTCACAGCCTCGCCCACAGGCCCTTGTCATAATGGTTTGGGGGTCCCAGCGCTGGATTGAGGGAGTTGAGGGGGACAGAGGCCTGCCTCTACCGAGATAAGCACTATTTACAACACTTTTTTCCCCTTCATGTTTCCTTTGATAGCAAATATCCCAGCTTGCCTACCTTGTTTTTTAGTACTTACAAAGTACAATAATCCCGCAGTGTTCCTGCCAAATGGGAGTGTTAAAATCTGTTCTGAAACCCGGCCTTAGTCCAAAGTGTTGAATGTAAGTAACTAGGGATCCTGCTCCAGTCACCTAATTATTCATGACTGCATTTTTATGCCTCGATCGGATACGGGTTTACAGACTTGTTTAACCACTTCACTACTGATACTATGGACCAGAGCAATTTTCACCTGTCATTCATTCTCCAATAACTTTTTCACTACATATCACAACAAAACGATCAGTATCTTGTTTTTTTTCGCCACCAATTAGGCTTTTTTTTGAGTGGTACATTTTGCTAAGAATTATTTTATCCCAAATGCATTTTAACAGGAATAATAAGAAAAAAATTATAAAAATTATTTCGGCGATTATAGTTTTAAAATAAAACCCACGCATTTTACTTGCCCTGGTTATAAAAATATTTCCTTAGTACAATGTATGGCAACAATATTTTATTTGGAAAAGGTAATTTTTTTTCCAGTGTTGCGTCCATCACTAATTACAAGCCCATAATTTAAAACAATAACATTAATACACCCTCTTGACATATATATTAAAAAAAAAGTTCAGTCCCTAAGGTAACTAACTATTTATGTTTGTTTTTTATTGTCCTTTTATTTTTATTTTGTTTATGCAAAAGTTTTATTTGGGTAACTATGGGAGAGTGTGGGAGGTAAGGGGTTAATTTTAAATGTATGTGTATGCGTTTTATTTTAAAAAAAAAAATTATGTATGTAGGTGTGTAATTCTACTATTTGGCCACAAGATGTCCTCGAGCATTATTTCCTGTAAGCATACTATTAGTACGCTAACAGGAAGTAGTGCGTGGATGTGTTACTTCCATAATTAGAGTACGTGGTGGCAAAAGATGAATATCTACGTTCCTGGGCCTTCAGATGAAGCTTCCCAGGATGTAGATATACTGCACAAGCTGAAGTACGTCGTTAAAGAGGGATTCTAAGCCACAAAAACAAATTCCATTTACCCACTGCTCGATCGGCGTAAGGTCCTTGGGGCGTGGTTTGTGGGCGATCGCGCGCGCATCCCCGCTCTGATGGCGGAGCTCTGCTCAGCCTTCAGTTTCCCAGTGGCGAAACAGCCGTCTTTTATTGCTGTACAGCGCTGCGATGTAAGGCAGCGCTGTACTGGGGACAGCTGTGTGACACGGCTGTCCCCTCTGTTGTGCAGGAAGTAATCGGCTGTCATAGGCTGAAGCCCATGACAGCTGATCACGCCGATTGGCTGGCGGGGGGGGAGGGCAGGGGGGGAGGGTGTGGAGTGAAAAAAAAAAATAGGCAAATTTATTTAAAAATAATGTATTAAATACTTATAAAAAAAAAAGGGGGGGGGGGTGATCAGACCCCACCAACAGAAAGCTCTGCTGGAGGGGGGGAAAAGGGGTGGGGGGGAAAATCACTTGTGTGCCGAGTTGGACGGCCCTGCAGCGAGCCCTTAAAGCTGCAGTGGCCAATTTAATGCGAAATGGCCTGGTCTTTAGGGGGGTTTAACACCGCGGTCGTCAAGTGGTTAAGTGGTTCTCACTCGGGCAATTAGTGGGTAATTCCTGCTATTTGCTGAAGTGTTAGCGCAATATAAACATAATGGCAGTGATCCCACTGCCGCGATTGCCGCCGACCGGTGTTTCGCGGTTTGCAATCGCAAAAAACATTCACTGCAGCACTTTACCGCAATTCTGGAGAGATCGCTACACAATGCATAAGGGAAAAAAGCACTTATCGCGATCGCTCGGAATCGCGAGTACAGTGATTTTACTGTGCTAATCGCGGTAAAACCACCCGTGCAAAAGTGCAAGTGTAAATGGGCCCTAACATGCAGCCTGCAACTTGACCCTGCATTGCAAGCACTCCAATCTATTCGTAAATGATTCTGCTGTAATAAATCTTATCTCAGTCAGTCTTGCTCTATTTGTTCCATTGCCGAGGAGAAGGAAGCTTGTCCTCACCCACATTCCTGCTCCGCACTGACTGGCTGAGGGCAGTTCAGTGAATCTGATCTATGCTGTGCTCACATGTGATTACAAAGCAAGCTAGCTATGACAATGCAGCTTCAGTCAAAGGAAACCAAGATGGAAAATGTCAGGAAAGGAATTCTCTTTATTTACTGTATAAAATTCACTGAAATCAAAACATGGACAGTACAATACATACTGTATGTTATGTAAGTAAAACAAGTAGTTATCTACTTACATATGTGTTTTTTTTCCTGGGATAGTAGGGCTGTCTCTGCTGCTTTAAAGGATACCCCAACTGAAATGTGACATAATGAGATAGACATGTTTATGTACAGTGCCTAGTACACAAATAACTATGCTGTGTTCCTTTTTTTCTTTCTCTGTCTGAAAGAGTTAAATATAAGGTATGCAAGTGGCTGACTCAGTCCTGACTCAGACAGGAAGTGACTACAGTGTGACCCTCACTGATAAGAAATTACAACTATAAAACACTTTTCTAGCAGAAAATGGCTTCTGAGAGCAAGAAAGAGATAAAAAAAAGGGGAATTTCTTATCAGTGAGGGTCACACTGTAGTCACTTCCTGTCTGAGTCAGGACTGAGTCAGCCACTTACATACCTGATATTTAACTCTTTCAGGCAGAGAAAGAAAAAAAGGAGCACAGCATAGTTATTTGTGTACTAGGCACTGTACATACACATGTCTATCTCATTATGTCACATTTCAGTTGGGGTATCCTTTAAAGAGACACTGAAGCGAAAAAAAAATTGATATAATGAATTGGTTGTGTAGAACGGATAATTACTAGAACATTAGCAGCAAAGAAAATATTCTCTTTTTTTTTATTTTCAGTTATGTAGTGTTTTTATAACATTGCATAATTCTCCAATATTTGCAGTTTACACACTACTCAGCATTCTAAAATATTTTACAGAGTAGGCTAGTGAACTTTTGAACCCTTCTCTGCAGGGAAAAAGAAGCTACATTGACAGACACTTGAGAGAACAAGCTTCAGAAGACTGTAGCTCTCTGCGACTTTGAAAAAGTCTGGGAGCTCAATGGCTCTTTTGCATAAATAACAACTGAAGTTTCTTAACTCTTCTTGTACTGGAAACAATATTAGGCTGATGTCTCTGCTCCTAATGTTTTATTTCTTAGCTGTACTACACATACAAATCATTACATCATAATTTTATTTCACTTCAGTGTCTCTTTAAAGAATCCAACACGGCCCGTCACAATCCCCACCCTCCTCCCATGGAAGTGTTGGCCGCAGAGGACGCCTGTACAGACATAAGAATGTCGCCTGCATATGAATAACATTTTTGGGGGCATCAGTAAGTCTGACGTCTGTACAAGGCCGTTCCCTTTATTCTTTAGCGCAATCGCTGGTGCCAACATCTTAACATAAATTCCAGAATTAGAGCCAGGACTGCAAAGCTCCACCAATTGCACGCCACGTCACCCATTATATCACGTCTGATGGACACGGATTATATCATTCTTGTATTTAAAATGAACCTGAACCAAGTAAAATTATTTAAAATAAACACATGATGTAGCTGCAGTTGAATATTACATACTTACCTCCCCGTCAGTTCCTCTCAGAAGCTCACCATTTTCTTCTTACAATTTCTTCCAGTTCTGATAAGATTTTGTCAGAACTGAAAGCCTTAGGGCCCTTTTCCACTAGATCAGTTGCTAACTGAAAGGACAACTGATGTGCAAGGTAATGTACATCATTCCCTATGGCTCAAGTGGGCGATATTACAAATTAACAGTGTGCTGACCAGGAAGCTGTTACAGGGTCATCGCCATTTTTTAAAATGGAGGGCGGAGAATTCCATCAATCACAGTGGACAAACAGGACGCAGCAGAGGAGAAAGAAATCGATGAGGGAGGAAATATGACTATCACCCTGTCCTGTAGGGATGAGTAGACTACCTGGGAGGTAAGTAGGACTATCACCCTGTCCTGTAGAGATGGTCAAGAAGAACTTAATTAAAGGGAATCTGAAGTGAAAATAAACGTATGATATAATGAATTGTATGTGTAGAACAGCTAAGTAAAAGAACATTAGTAGCACAGATATACGTCTCCTATTGTTTCCAGAACAGGAAGAGTTAAGAAACGTGTTATCTATGCAAAAGAACTTCTCTTAGCTTGGTTGGCTGCGGTGCTATTTTCTGAAGCACTTATCTCAACCTGTCTCACGGTTTCTCGTTTAAGGTTTTACTGCTAGGAAGTTCAAAGGGTCATTAGCTTTACTCTGCTTCATCCTAAATAATAAAACCCCTGTGTCTCTGTGTCCTGTGCTTCCAGTAAATCTTTGATATGAAGAAGCAGCTTCGGGCACCTTCCGTCATTCAACTTCATTTATTTTGCAAAGTGACAAACATGCGAGATGTAGGAATCGTCAAACATCACCTGATCATGTTGCGGTGGCTGGTGCGGGGGTGGAAGTGGGTGGTCGGGACTGCAAGAGGGTCGGCGACAGCCGTTTCGCGTCCAATAGGACGCTTGGTCACGCTGTGTGCTGTGGAACGCAGCGAGCATGTTTGTCACTTTGCAAATTAAATGAAGTTGAATGACGGAAGGTGCTCGTAGCTGCTTCTTCATAACAAAGATTTACTTGATGTTCTTCCTTCCTGTTCAATTTGTACGGAGCACATGTCAGTGACTTATGTGAATGCATGCGTGAAGGTGAACGTCTTGTGGGGGTGTTCGACTCGACGGAGTATTTCCCACATATTCTCCATCTGCCACATTGGAGTGCCACACTTATCTGTTCTTTTGACATAGTGTCCTGTGCTTCCAGACCTGACAGTTTGCGGTCTGTGAACCTCATTGCATTGTGGGAAATATCAGCTTTTTCCAACTGCCAAGCCACACCTCCCCGTGTGCATATACTTCGGACAGTGGTGGGGGATGGGCAAGCTGGACGCATCTTTGCGCATTGCGCGCGCGGAATAGCGGCCGTGGTGGCCTAGCGCCTGTTTTCTAACAGGCGGGCCTTTTTACTAGTCATTTATAATACAGAATGTAATTTGCAAACTGCATGACAGAATGATGCAACGCAATGAAAAAAAATTATATAAAACCGAATACAAAAATATGAGGCTATATAACTGAAAACCGCTTTTCTTTCCTACTGATGTTCTATTCATTATTCACACTATACATGCAATTCATTATATCATAAGATTTTTTTTTGTTTCATGTGGGAAGGAGGGGTGGGGGAGGGGTGGGGGAGGGGTAGGGGGGGTTGGGTTGTAGAGAAGAAATGAATTACTAGCGCATCAGGCTAGGTTCAAAGTGGGGTGTTTATAACAGAGCTGTGGAGTCGGAGTTGGAGTCGCTGATTTCATAAGCTGAGGAGTCGGATGATTTTTGTACAAAATCCACAGCCCTGTTAAAGGATACCTGAGGTGACATGTGACATGATGAGATAGACATGTGTATGTACAGTGCCTAGCACACAAATAACTAGGCTGTGTTCCTTTTTTTCCTTTCTATGCCTGAAAGAGTTAAATATCAGGTAGGCAAGTGGCTGACTCAGACAGGAAGTGACTACAGTGTGACCCTCACTGATAAGAAATTCCCCTTTTTATCTCTTTCTTGCTCTCAGAAGCCATTTTCTGCCAGGAAAGTGTTTTATAGTTGGAATTTCTTATCATTGAGGGTCACACTGCAGTCACTTCCTATCTGAGTCAGGACTGAGTCAGCCACTTACATACCTGATATTTAAAGAGAACCCGAGGTGGGTTTGAAGAATATTATCTGCATACAGAGGCTGGATCTGCCTATACAGCCCAGCCTCTGTTGCTATCCCAAACCCCCCTAAGATCCCCCTGCACTCTGCAATCCCTCATAAATCACAGCCACACTGCTGACAAACAGCTTGTCAGAGCTGGCTGTGTTTATCTCTATAGTGTCAGTCTGCTGCTCTCCCCGCCTCCTGCAGAACTCCAGTCCCCGCCTGCACCCCTTCCCTCCCTGCTGATTGGAGGGAAGGGACGGGGGCAGGGACCGGAGCTTTGCAGGAGGCGGGGGAGCAGCTGAGACTGACACTACAGATGTAAACACAGCCTCACAACACGGCTGTGATTTATCAGGGATTGCAGAGTGCAGGGGGACCTTAGGGGGGTTTGGGATAGCAACAGAGGCTGGGCTGTATAGGCAGATCCAGCCTCTGTATGTAGATAATATTCTTTAAACACACCTCGGGTTCTCTTTAACTCTTTGAGGCTGAGAAAGAAAAAAAGGAACACAGCATAGTTATTTGTGTGCTAGGCACTGTACATACACATGTCTATCTCATTATGTCACGTGCCAGTTGGGGAATCCTTTAAGTATTAGACTAAGCCAGGAGTCAGAGTCGAGGAGTCGGAGACATTTTAGGTACCCGGAGTTGGAGCCTGAGGAGTCGGAAGATTGTACCGACTCCACAGCCCTGGTTTATAAAGTCACATAACGCAGGTTACCGCACTGCAATGTTAACCCCATGCAACCTTCACGGTGCGACGTAAATGTTGCACTTATTGTGATGCACTGCTGCAGTGCGTTCCCTCTAAATGTCCACGTTACTGAGTACGGTAAGCATACTTTTCATTGTCTGTGTGCTGTACTGTATGCGACGGTAACACAGCGTTAAGTTGCAACTTTTTGTTGCGTTGCAATTGTGTTAAGATTTTACGTTGCATCACAACGCAACGTCCTACTGTGAATCTAGCCCCAAACGGGGATCAATCGTTTTGGCATATCAGGTCTTAATCCACGCATGTATGGCCAGATTTACTTTTCACCTTTTGTGCAAATTTAAAGTTTGACTTATCCAAATTTTTCAATCTGTAGCATCTGTCAAAAAACGGGCCCAAACTGCACAGCGCTAATTGGATATGGAAGCTATGGAGTCATTCGTTTAATTAAGCTGTCAGTTAAAGAGACCCTGTAGCAAAAAAAGAGCCCCTGGGGGATACTTGCTTCAGGAGGGGGAAGTTTCTGGATCCCATCTAGTCTTCCTCCATCCCACGGTGGTCTTGCTGGCCCCTCCGAAGCCACAGTCGACAATTTGTCAGGCTGTGGCGCAATAGCGCCTGCAATACTTACCTTCCCCAGCTCCAGGGCAGGCGCAGTAGTGGCTCTCAGCTCGTGATCAGGCAGAAATAGCCGATCCCAGTCAGATACGCTGTGCTGCGCAGGCAACTTGCACCTGCACAGTAAAGCCGATCCAACTGGGATCAGCTATTTCCGCCTGACCGTGAGCCGCTACTGCGCCTGCACCGAGGAGGTAAATCTTTACATGACCGCCATTCGGAGGGGCCCAGTGAGACCACAGTGGGACACAGGAGGACGGGGGAAGCCTCAATAGGATCCAAAGAGGTCTCCCTCCCGAGGTAAGTACCCCCCGGGAGGCACTTTTTTGTGTTACAAGTTTTCTTTAATCAATCATCAGCTGATAAGCCCTGTACAAAAGTCCAGTTCAATGCCTGCTAAGAGGGCTCAGTGAAGCTGGCTTTCAATAGTATTTATTATTTCCAAAACAAGAACATCACCCAGACCCCGTACAACAACCTAGAGACGTGAAACTGGCATGGATGGAAAATACACAAGCAGAATTTGGCACAACTCTACTTTAGGGGACCCAGCAGGAAACCTCATAGGGAAATTCTGCTAAAGTGATTGGGTGGACAGCATCTCAAGCTGCTTTGTTTCCAATAGGTTGTAGTAAACCACGCCCACACTATTCAGCCAATAACAACGCATTGTGCTGCAGAGGGTGCTGTGATTGGAGAACTTCTCCCTATGAGGTTTCCTGCTAGGTCCCCTAAAGTAGACTAGAGCCCAGACTTTTTTTTACAGTAGCCATTGCTTTCAAAGAGAAGACATACTCGCTATGCAGAAAAGTGGTGCAGGAGTAGCCTGTACTATATGTGATCCCAGTGGTGGGGTGATCTGGTATAGATGTGATCCTAGTGATCTGGTATAGATGTGAACCCAGTGATGATTATAATTTAGTATTTATTTATCTAGGGGGAAGCCAATTATCTTATCTGAATGTTTTTGGGATGTGCGAGGAAACCAGAGTGCCCGGAGGAAACCCACACAGACACAGGAGAACTTGCAAACTCCTTGCGGATAGAGCCCTGGCTGGAACTTAAACGGATGTAGTGATCTGGTATAGATGTGATCCCAGAGATGTGGTGATCTGGTATAGATGTGATCCCAGTGATGGGGTGATCTGGTCTGACCCAACTCATGGGGTGATTTGCTATAAATGTGACCCCAGTGATCTGGTATATATGTGACCCCAGTGATGAGGTGATCTACTATAAATGTGACCCCAGTGATCTGGTATATATGTGCCCCAGTGAAGGGGTGATCTGGTATATATATTATCTAGTATAGATGTGACCCCAATGATGTGGAGATCTGGTATAGATTTCATCCCCAGTGAGCTTATATATAAGTGACCCCAGTGATGGGGTGATCCGGTATAGATGTGATCTAGTATAGATGTGACCCCAGTGATCTGATATATAAGTAACCAGTGGTGGGTTAATCTGGTGTAATCCCAGTGATGGGTGATCTGGCATAGATGTAATCTCAGTGATGGGGTGATCTGAAGTGACTCCAGTGATCTGATATATGTAATGGAACCCCAGTGATCTGGCATATAAGTGATGTGATCCCAGTGATCTGGTGTAGATGTGACCACAGTGATTGGGTGATCTGGTGTGACCCCAGTGATGGGGTGATCTGGAATAGATATGATCCCAGTGATCTGGTGTAGATGTGACCCCAGTGATTGGATGATCTGGAATAGATGTGATCTAGTATGTAAGTGACCCCAGTGATGGGGTGATCTGGAATAGATGTGATCCCAGTGATCTGGTGTAGATGTGACCCCAGTGATTGGGTGATCTGGAATAGATGTGATCTAGTATGTAAGTGACCCCAGTGATGGGGTGATCTGGAATAGATGTGATCCCAGTGATCTGGTGTAGATGTGACCCCAGTGATTGGGTGATCTGGAATAGATGTGATCCCAGTGATCTGGTGTAGATGTGACCCTAGTGGTGGGGTGATCTGGAATACATGTGATCCCAGTGATCTGGTGTAGATGTGACCCTAGTGGTGGGGTGATCTGGCTGCCTTACCTGCAGGGTAGGCAGAGTCCTGGCAGCTTTCAGCGCTGAGTCCAGTCCTCCTCCAGCACTGGCTGCACATCCTAGCTGGCTGTATGTGAGTGCAGCGCCCAGCTCCTCCTCTGATCACAGGAAGCTATGGACAGACTGCTTCCCGTGTCACTGCCATAATCCCTGTACTATTATCCAGCCCGACTCCCAGCAGGCAGATCCATGCACCTCCCACCTCATGACACCACTGCTCGCTGTACAACACCTGCACTGTATGCCTGTGCGAGCAGGGGGGCTGCGCGACCCCTAACAATGCTGCGCAATGCTCATACCCAGAGCTGCTAGCCCTGCGCTCACACATTCAGCCCGCAAAATCTATAAAGCAAAAGCAGAACGACATAAAATGTGTGGTACTGCAGTGCCATCTGGTGGAGGAAAGTGGAACGGCATGCTTGGTTAAAAGTTTTATACTGTACTTATTATTATTATTATTATTATGTATTTATATGGCGCTGACATTTTCCGCAGTGCTGTACAGAGTATATATGGTCTTGTCACTAACTGTACCTCGAAGGAGCTCACAATCTAATCCCTGCCATAGTGATATGTCTATATTGTGTAGTGTATTGTAGTCTAGGGCTAATTTAGGGGGGAAGCCATTTAACGTATCTGTATGTTTTGGGGGTGGGGAAGGAAACCAGAGTGCCTGCAGGAAACCCACACAGACACGGGAAAACATACAAACATCTTTTGGATGAATTCAAATTAAACAGAGTGATGCTGTAAAAAGACAGATTATGCAATGGTTTAAAATCAGAGATTGGGGAAGGAACTGAGTTTATGTTTTTTGTTGATTATTGATCACCTCTCTCTGCCCCTTAATCGTCACCCTGAAGTGATAAGCAACATGATGAGATAAAAATATATGTACAGTAGCATACCTCCCAACTTTTTGAGATAAGAAAGAGGGACACTTAAGCCACACCCTCGCCACACCTCTAACCACGCCCCATGACACACCCCTAACCACACATACCACAAAGATTTTATGAGAAAAAACTGTATGTTGTATAATTCAACAGAGTAACCAAGCTGCTCGGGGTGACCCAAACCACTAGGAGTGTACAGGGGGATAAAAGAGACCGAAAAGCCCTCCTACTAGTAAGCAATGCTTGGTGAAATTAGCTTTCAAACCACACTGATCCTTTCTATCCTGGTTAATTTTCCTTCATATTAACATTTGAATATAAGAAATATATACATTTAGAGATGTGAATACAGTTTAGAGTCAATTAAAGAACCACTATCGCTAAAAAAAGTAGCCACTTAAAATCTGACAGAGCCTGCAGGTTTTCAACTAGTCCATCTCCTCATAGGGGATACTCAGGGTTTTCTTTGTTTTATTATTGTATTTCAATAATATTTGAAATACATTGTTACCACTTTTATTTATTTTTTATGATTTTTTGATGCTTTTTCTTTTTCTCTTTTTGTACCTTTTTTGGTTATACATGTCCTCCAATAATCTGTCTGCACTGGAGAAAGAAACTGCAATGCAAACCCTATTGTTCCACAATTTTCCTATTTCGATGATGACATCCAACACATTCTAAATTATGTGGAAGACGACTGTCAATTTTTAGCAGATGTGGACAGTAACACAGTTGATCTTAAAGAGCTAGAGAAAATTGAGAGACACAATATAGACCTGGAATTACAAGGACAAACTCTTGCAAAATATTATAAAGATACACGTATACAACACAGAACCTGAATTAGTCAGCATATAACAAGAGTTCCCTCACAAAAGGATAAAACTTAACATTTATTATTACATTAAAAAACTAGGATTACTGTCATATTAGTATCTACATAGAAGGTTGACATGGTAGGTAATAATATAAAGAGTCAAATACTCCTCCCACTGTCAACCAGATAATAACTGTTTACAAAAGACCCCCCACCATACATGAAAAACCCAACATGTTTCACTTCCTAATTGGAAGCTTTCTCAAGGGAAAAGTGCAGTGCATTAAGTGCATATAGTGTTAGGATGCATTACAAAGTTATTAAAAGCATTATCAATAGTAGCATAGCGTATAGGCTTATGACAGCAGCCAAAGGCACGTATCCCAAGAGGTGCCAGATCACAGATTTGACCTACAATTTTTTAGATGATAAAGAGTTTCTCAGCCGTTTTGAGGTAATACTAAACAAATCATATTTTTTAGTAGGGAAAAAATATATATACACACACAGATCTGTACATCAGTTCTGGAAGAGGGAAAAAATGGGGAAGAAATAGGGCCGAGGGACAGGGCTCCCAAAGAAGGACTGTCCCTCCAAAAGAGGGACGGTTGTAAGCTATGCAGTAGCCATTAAAAGTGTAACTGAAGGGGAAAAAAGTCCCCTACCCTTCAACCCCGAACCTCTTGGATATGGTCTAGTTGGCTCCCGTCCGTGAATGTATGTGGCAACACTGCACAGGATGCCTTGTGCCTGCCCAGCCAGATCAGGCTCAGCTTTTAACACTGAGCCTGAACAGCCTATACTGAAGTACCTATGACTGGCTCGCCGCTAACCTATACTGGAGCACCTATAACTGGCTAACCTATTCTGGGGGCACCAATAGATGGCTAACCTATTCTGGGGGCACCTATACCTGGCTAACCTATACTGAGGCACCTATACCTGGCTAACCTATACTGGGGGCACCTATACCTGGCTGACCTATACTGGGGCGCCTATACCTGGCTAACCTATACTGAGGGCACCTATACCTGGCTAACCTATACTGAGGCACCTATACCTGGCTAACCTATACTGGGGGCACCTATACCTGGCTGACCTATACTGGGGGGCCTATACCGGGCTAACCTATACTGAGGGCACCTATACCTGGCTATCCTATACTGGGAGCACCTATACCTGGCTAACCTATAATAACAATAACAACAATAACAATAATATTTATATAGCGCTTTTCTCCCTGGGGACTCAAAGCGCTGTGACCCTGCATTATGCAGTCTCAAAGGCTAGGGAAAAGAGGTGAGTTTTTAGCCTTTTTTTAAAGCTGTCCAGAGAAGGAGCCTCTCGTACTGATTGTGGAAGTGAGTTCCATAGAGTAGGGGCTGCGTAGGAAAAGGCCCGAGCACCAAATGTTAAGTGTATCCTGGGAATAACCAGCTTCATCTTGTTGGCAGAGCGGAGGGTGCGTGGAGGGGCATAAAGTTCCAATAGATCCGCTATGTATTTGGGTCCCATGTGGTGTAGAGCCTTGAATGTCAGCAGGCAGATCTTAAAATTGATTCTCCATTTTACTGGCAACCAGTGAAGAGTTTGCAGTACTGGGGTGATGTGTGAGCTGCGGGGGGCATTGGCTAGGAGTCTGGCTGCAGCATTCTGTACTAGCTGTAAGGGGTGCAGAACCTTATCTGTAGATCCGATGAACAGGGCGTTGCAGTAGTCTAGGCGGGAGGATACAAATGCGTGAACCAGGGCAGGTAGGTCTTCAGCTGGGATAAGGTGTTTTATTTTCGCTATATTTCTTAGATGGAAGAAGGAAGACTTGACGACAGCTGATACCTGCTGTCTGAGTTTTAGATTTCCATCCAGGATCACCCCAAGGTTTCGCACAGAGTCTTTATACTGTACAGTATCTCCCCCAATTGCTAGTTTGAGGTGGTGAGCGTTTTGAACTTTATCCATCATGTGTGGACCACTTACCACCAACACCTCTGTTTTGTCAGAGTTCAGCCTCAGCCAGCTGGTGTTCATCCAATTTTGTAAATCCACTAGACACGCATTTATGGATGCTGATGGGTCTTGGGTTCCAGGCTTGAAGGACAGATACAGTTGTGTGTCATCTGCATAACAATGGTATCCTAAACCATAGTTCTGGATTATTTTGCCCAGTGGGAGCATGTAGACTGCAAAGAGTAATGGTGATAGTACAGAACCCTGTGGAACTCCATAGGCAAGTGGCACTGGATTAGAGTAGTGTGTGCCCAGACATACTTGCTGTGTCCTGCCAGATAGGAAGGTCTGAAACCAGCTAAGAACAGTACCCCTTAGGCCACAGTAATTCTTCAGTCGCTGGATTAGTATTTCATGATCCACAGTATCAAATGCTGCTGACAAGTCAAGAAGAATCAGAATTGAGCAATCACCCTTGTCCCTTGCAGTAAGTAGATCATTCATTACTCGGACTAATGCTGTTTCAGTGCTGTGCCTTTTCCTGAATCCTGACTGAAAAGTATCAAAGATGTTGTTATCTGTAATCCTGGCTTCTAGCTGGTTGGCGACTGCTTTCTCGATAACTTTTGATAGGAATGGTAAGTTCGCCACAGGTCTGTAGTTGGTTACAGAATCAGGATCTAGTGATGGTTTCTTCAGGAGGGGTTTTATGATTGCTTTCTTTAGTTCTTCTGGGAAAAGACCACTTTGCAAGGAGCACTGAGTGATTTTGTGAAGTGCTGGCCTGAACAGCGCTGGGCACTGCATTAAGGATCCAGTTGGGCCAGGATCCAGGTCGCAGGTAGTGGGGCGGAGACTTTGAATGAGAATTCCAAAATCTTCTACACTCAGAGTTTCAAAGACTTGCCATGGTGGTACGGTAGTAGGCATATGCAACGTCCAGTGGTCAATTGATGTTGTTGGTGTAATGCTGGCACGGATGGTAGACACCTGGTTTGTGAAGAAGGCAGAGAATTCTTCACACCTTTCCCTGGAGTATGTGGTTGGGGCTTTTAGGCAGGAAGGATTGCAGAGTGATTCCACTGTGTGGAAGAGTTGAGCAGCTCTGTTGTTGGCTGTAGATATTTTGTGCGAGATAAAGTCTGATTTTTTTTTGGTTATTGCTTGTTGGTATTGTCTGAGGTGTTGAACTAGGCTAGATTTGTGCTCCCCAGTCCCTGATTTACGCCACTGTCTTTCTAGTCTGCGCCCTTTCTTTTTTAGATCCATGATGGTTTTGTCAAACCAATTAGCTTTCTGCTTTTTGGTTGCTGATTTGGTGCGCCATGGGGCAATACTGTCAAGTGTTTCATATATCGTGTTGTTGTACTGGGTTACTAGAGAGTTTGGGTCCATTTGACTGTGGAGCAGATTTGTAAAATCCAGGTTGGCAGTTATCCTCTCCGGTGTTAATTTACTCAGGGGACGGGTTTTGATTGTTTCTTTAGGGAGCTGCTTGATAGGGTGATGTTCAATAGTAAACTGTATTATGTGATGGTCTGACCACACCACTGGGGTTACTGTTATGTTACTAATGTCCATTCCGAGGTGGAACAGTAAGTCTAGCGTATGCCCTCCTCTGTGGGTAGCTGATTTTACAACTTGTGTGAAGCCTAGTCCACCCATGAGATTTATTAGTTCATTTGCATCTTGTGATTGAGTGTTATCAGCCCGGATGTTGAAGTCACCAAGGATGATCCATCTCGGATAAGACAGAGCCAGCATGGCCAGAAGTTCTGGGAATTCCTGTAGGAAAGGGTCAGCATCTCCGGGGGGACGATAAACCACTAAAATTTTGAAGCCTTTACCAGCTGAGATCTGGGCACCTATACATTCAAAGGACTTTGTTAAGCCAACATTCAGGGCCCTGAGCTGCAGAGTTGTTTTGCCACAAATTGCTACACCCCCTCCTCTGCGGTCTCGTCTTCCCTCACTTAGGACTGAGTAATTGTATGGGATGGTTGCTTCCAATGTGGGGCCCGCATTGGCATCAATCCAGGTTTCAGTGATGCATGAAAAATCGCATGTCTGAATAAGGTCCGCAATAATGGCTGTCTTATTGTTTATAGAGCGGGCATTGCAGAGCAATGCAGTGACTGCATGGGGCTTAGCATTGGCGACTGGGTTCACTGGGCACCTATACCTGGCTAACATATACTGGGGGCACCTATACCTGGTTAACCTATACTGAGGGTGCATACACCTGGCTAACCTATACTGAGGGCACCTATACCTGGCTAACCTATACTGAGGGCACCTATACCTGGCTAACCTATACTGAGGGCACCTATACCTGGCTAACCTATACTGAGGGCACCTATACCTGGCTAACCCATACTGGGGGCACCTATACCTGGCTAACCTATAATGGGGCACGTATACCTTGCTAACCTATACTGGGTCACCTATACCTGGCTAACCTATACTAGAGGCACTTATACCTGGCTAACCTATACTGGGGCAACTATACCTGGCTAACCTATACTAGAGGCACTTATACCTGGCTAACCTATACTGGGGCACCTATACCTGGCTAACCTATACTAGAGGCACTTATACCTGGCTAACCTATACTGGGGCACCTATAACTGGCTAACCTATACTAGAGGCACTTATACCTGGCTAACCTATACTGGGGCACCTATACCTGGCTAACCTATACTAGAGGCACTTATACCTGGCTAACCTATACTGGGGCACCTATAACTGGCTAACCTATACTGGAGCACTTACAAGTGCTCCAGTATAGGTTAGCCAGGTATAGGTGCCCCAGTATAGGTTAGCCAGGTATACCTATACTGGGGCACCTATACCTGGCTAACATATACTAGGGCACCTATACCTGGCTAACCTATACTAGAGACACTTATACCTGGCTAACCTATACAGGGGCACTTACCATGGAACTTATTTGGTAAAGGATACTGGATGTGCTGTCCCTCCCTTACAATGGGAAAAGCTGCCTTTCCAAAGGTTTTAAATGGAATCTGGAGTGAAAGGAATATGGAGACTGCCATCTTCATTCCCTTATACACAATAACAGTTGCCTGGCTGTCCTGCTAAGTGTATGGCCTTAGTTTTGTTTGGGTCACACACCTGCAACAAGCAATGCAGCCAGTGGCGTCACAACATCTGATTTGCATGCTCATTCTTGGCCAGCAACCTAAAGTATTAGAGACAGAGCATCTGCCAGAAGCCAGGCAACTGGCATTGTGTATTACAGACATAAGATGGCAGCCTCCATATTCCTCTCACTTCAAGTTCCCATTAAAGTTCACAAATGGGGCAAATATTCTAGTTCGGCTCTTTGCTGCGAACGACAAGAGCCGGTTCTCAGTTTTAAAAAAGGAGAGCCGATGCCTCAGCCGCCCCACACAGCTCTGCTTTGCTCTGTAATAAAGGGTGCTGAGGCATGCTGGGAGATGTAGTCCTCCTCGTGCAGCTTGTAGGAGTGTATGGGGCGGAGTAGAGCAGTAGCAGGAGGGATTGCCCCAGTTAGAGAAGCAGTCTGGAGTTGTCATGGAGACGGGGGCGGGGCTTTTACTCCGATTCTGTGTGGTGTCCAGTGATATTTAATGAAGAGCCGATTCAGAGCCGTAAGAGCCGGCTCTTTAATGGGAGCCGATTCAGAAGAGCCGATTCTTTGAGAAGAGCCGGAATTCCCATCACTAAAATATTCAATGGAATGACATGCTGCCAGATTGAAAGAGGAGAGGGGGCAGAATGTAGCTATGCAGCTTGTCAAGGGAGGGGAATGGGGGGACGGTGGACGACATTGGCCATAATTGTCATACGTAGGATGAGCCTCAGACTGCAACAGGTAGTTTTAGCAGGGGGTATAAATTGTAGACTGTTATTTGAACAAAAAATCTCTTTATGACCACCACCCCCATGTTTGTCCTCCCCTTCAGTAAGTAGACTAGGCCACCGTTGAGCTATTCAAGATTGAGGAGCTGACTGCATGGTGGACAATGTCCTGGAGGACCACCTAGACCAAGGCTGTCCAACTCCAATCCTCGAGGTCCTCACACATTTTTGGCACAGCTCAAATGAATTTATGGGACTGAATTGTAAAAGGTGTTGTTCATCAAGTAGAACACATTTCTCAATCTATCTTAAACATTGGCATGGATGTGACCCTTCGAGGACTGGAGTTGGGCAATCTTGGTCTAGGTGGTCCTCCAAGACATTGGCTTCAATTCATCAAGCATTACCGCATTCGGTAATGCTGAAAACAGCTGAGTTAACAGGGCACTTAAGAAAATGTTAATTCATCAAAGCTGTTACCGAATGAGAAGCTGAAATCACAGAGCAATGAGATAAATTACCGACTTGTGCTCAACACATGTCAGCAAATGTCAGTAAATGTTAATTCATCAAGGTTACCACATTCGCTAGCACATTCGGTGTTTATCTCCAGCTCTCCCCTGTCGTTACAGGCTTCGAAAGCCTTCTGTGTGAATGTTTTCATGATTAACAGGAGCAGGCAGCCAATAGAAACAGCCCCTGTTCTCCTGCAAGTGCTGCTGATAGGTCACACAGGCTTCTCCACACAGGCTTCCAGACCTCCCAGGCAGTGAGCAGAGATAACGGGACAAAAGATATCCCCAGATGTCCTTCGGTGGTTTAACCCTTTGAGTCCCTGTTTGAATATACAAAGATGCAAGTGGTGAAATCACCAAGCATGACATTTGTAAAGTCTCCAGGAAGTTTATCTACGTTGTGGCAAAGAAGTAAAATGTTAAGAAACACTGATGGACAGATTCAGAGCAGCAGAGGCAGTATAAGTAACAGTAAATATAACACGTTTTCATGTAAAGGGATGTCTGGATGCCTTCTATTGTTATCAGCTTGTAACAACACACGGACATTCCAAGCTGCTCTGCACCACTCTGCCGTTATCTAACAGCCTACTTCGGTAACTTAACGAACCTCTACCACACATGGGAAAATATTGATGAATTAGCACAGTGAAGTGTAAAATACCGAATGCGGTATTTTAAGGACTGGGATTTTGTTATCGAACACCCTTTGATGAATTGAAGCCATTGGCTTCAATTCATCAAGCATTACCGCATTCGGTAATGCTGAAAACAGCTGACTTAACGAAGCACTTTAGAAAATGTTAATTCATCAAAGCTGTTACCAAATGAGAAGCTGAAATGACACAGCAATGAGATAAATTACCGACATGTGCTCAACAAATGTTAATTCATCAAGGTTCCCACATTCGCTAACACATTCGGTGTTTATCTCAAGCTCTCCCCTGTCGTTACAGGCTTCGAAAGCCTTCTGTGTGAATGTTTTCATGATTAGCAGGAGCAGGCAGCCAATAGAAACAGCCCCTGTTTTCCTGCAAGTGCCGCTGATAGGTCACACAAGCTTCTCCACACAAGCTTTCAGAAGCCCCAGGCAGTGAGCAGAGAGAACGGGTCAAAATATATCCCCAGATTCCCTTCGGTGGTGTAACCCTTTCAGGCCCTGTTTGATAATGCAAAGATGCTGGTGGTGAAATCACCAAGCATGGCATTTGTAATGTCTCCAGGAAGTTCATCTACGTTGTGGCAAATAAATAAAATGTTAAGAAAGACTGATCGACAGATTCAGAGCAGCAGAGGCAGTATAAATAACAGTAACTATAACACCTTTACATCTAAAGGGATGTCTGGATGCCTTCTATTGTTATCAGCTTGTAACAACACAGGGACATTCCAAGCTGCTCTGCACCACTCTGCTGTTATCGAACAGCCTTTGATGAATTGAAGCCTAGTAGTTCGGTAACTTAAAGGGACTCCGAGCAGTGCAAAAACTATGGAAAGATGCATATCATTTTAAAGCTCTCTTTCTCCTCTTTCCAATGATATATAAACCACCACCCTACGTCATTTAGTTTTCGCTATTTTCGCGATTGAAATTGCCGCGGCCGCGATTTCGATCGCGAAAATAGAGAAAACTAAAAGGTGTAGGGCAACGATTTAGGTGTCATCAGAAAGAGGAGAAAGAGAGCTTTAAAATGATATCCATCAAGCCATAGTTATATTGTATTAAACAGGACGACACTTTCCCCAGTGTCAGCAGCTCCATTCTGCTGAATGCAGCTGCTGACTTTGACAAAAAGTCGCCCTGTGTAATACAATATAACTATGGCTTGATGGATATCATTTTAAAGCTCTCTTTCTCCTCTTTCTGACGACACCTAAATCGTTGACCTACACCTTTTAGTTTTCTCTATTTTCGCGATCGGAATCGCGGCCGCGGCAATTTCAATCGCGAAAATAGCGAAAACTAAAAGGCGTAGGGTGGCAGTTTATATATCATTGGAAAGAGGAGAAAGAGAGCTTTAAAATGATGTGCATCTTTCCATAGTTTCTGCACTGCTCGGAGTCCCTTTAAGGAACCTCTACCACACATGGGAAAATATTGATGAATTAGCACAGTGAAGTGTAAAATACCGAATGCGGTATTTTAAGGACTGGGGTTTTGTTATCGAACACCCTTTGATGAATTGAAGCCATTGTCCACAAGCCTACATAATAAAACACAGAATAGGGACACCAAGAGCCAAGTATAGTGTAGAATGTACTGATAGTTGAAATGAAGTATGATAGAGTAATAAGCTATACTCACAAAGCAGGGTTACCTCAAAGGCAAGCACTGTATAAGCAGGTGGGGAGATTAGACCTGACCCCACTCAGGATTAAGAAGTCATTCTCCGTAGATGAGGAAAAAAGGGGGTAACACCCCTCCACCAGGGGTGGACTTAATATAGCTTAGTATGGATACAGAGGCATCAAAAGGATAAAAGAATCTAAAAAGTTTAAAACATGAGAAGGCAGTGGTGGACTTACCTCCTCCAAGCAGTCACAAAAATTGCCAATGTGTTTGTCAAATACAAGAAGTTTATTTACATACTCTGAGGGACAACGCAACGCGTTTCGCAGGTTGGATCCTGCTTCATCAGGCAATAACAGCGGAGCAATAGCATATGTGGTCAGTAGCAGGCACCTCCGCCTGAAAATTTGGGCGCCCATGAAATCTGATAGTAGAATATTGGTAAATTTACCACTATTCTACTATTTCACTATTAAAGTGTAAAGTAGGGTTGTAACTAGAGATGGCCCGAACCTCAGATTTTCCGCAAAAGTTCGATTCGCGCAAACGTCCGCGAACCGCAATAGACTTCAATGGGGAGGCGAACTTTGAAAACTAGAAACATTTACGCTGGCCACAAAAGTGATGGAAAAGATGTTTCAAGGGGTCTAACATCTAAGTTTTTGCATGGATGAGTGGGATAGATGCCAAAAGTCCCAGGGAATCTGGATTTGACGCAAAGCAGACACTCATATAGCTGTCAGTCATTGCTTCATTGTCATACGCTAGCCTCTTCACCGCGGCAAGGTAATGATCACGAAGGGGAATTGACACATGTACATGCCTTTAGTTTTGTTGCTGCAGCCGCAGTGCAGGCAGAAAAATTAGGCAGGCATGTACACACACCAAAAAAATTATTATAGCGGCCGCTCCTAGCAGCAGCCTTAAAAATTCAGGAATCTGCCTGAGGTCCTGGTGGACCCTGTTGGTGGTGGTGGAGAAGGCAATCAAGCGGCCTGCAGGCAGAGATGCTGTGTGGGGACCGACTTAGTCTTGGGGCAGGCAGTCACATGGCGTGCAGGCAGAGATGCTGTGTGTGGGGACTGACTTAGTCTTCGGGCAGGCCTGAGCGTGCTTTGCAGACCAGGCATCCGTGGTCAGATGGACCCTTGACCCAACGTTGTGTGCCAGAGATGTCACGGGTCTTGGTCTTTCCATGGCTCAATTTTCGGTGGCAGAGAGTACAGACGGCATTGCTCTCATCTGAGGCAGACACACAAAAAAATTTCCACACCGCTGAGCCCTGGGGTGCCAGAATCTGAGCAGGAGGAGGAAGATATGTCACGCTTCCGTGCGGAAGCTGAGAAAGATGAGGTGTTCTGTGTTAAATAGTCAACTACGTCCTGACAATATTGCGGGTTGATGGCACGTGCCTTCTTCTGAACACTGTACTTTGGTCGAAGGCCGCACGAAATCACGACAGCGTAACCTCGAACAGACCTGTCAGGTGGCCTGCCTCTGGCTCTGCCTTTTGTTTTGTCCATATTGGGGGGGGGGGGGGGATGAAGTGAAAGGTATGCACTGACTTGACTAATACAATGTATGGTTACACAGGTGCAGTGAACAGGTATGCAGTGACTGGTATTACAAATGTGCAGCTGCCTGTCACACACACACACACAGGTACCCTGAACAGGTGCAATAACTGGTGGTATTAACAATGCGTGCGGTCACGTAGGTATAGGTAGGTAGGTGCACTGAACAGTGAACAGGTGCAGTGATTGGGAACACAAATGTGCAGCTGCCTGTCACACACACACACGGACTGCAATGACAGGTGCACTGACTGGTGGTATTAACAATGCATGCGCTCACGTAGGTAGGTAGGTAGGTGGACTAAACAGTGAACAGGTGCAGTGATTGGGATTACAAATGTGCAGCTGCCTGTCACACACACACACACGGACTGCAATGACAGGTGCAATGACTGGTGGTATTAACAATGCGTGCGCTCACGTAGGTAGGTAGGTGGACAAAACAGTGAACAGGTGCAGTGATTGGGATTACAAATGTGCAGCTGCCTGTCACACACACACACACGGACTGCAATGACAGGTGCAATGACTGGTGGTATTAACAATGCGTGCGCTCACGTAGGTAGGTAGGTGGACAAAACAGTGAACAGGTGCAGTGATTGGGATTACAAATGTGCAGCTGCCTGTCACACACACAGGTAGTCACTGAATATGCTGGGCTTGGCAGTGGCACAGTAGGAATTAAGGTGCCAAAGGCCAGCTGCGACTGACTGACAGGGCTGAATATCATGCAAGTGGGCCACACAAAAAAAAAAAGATCACAAGAACAACATTAGCTCTAAAAAGAGCTGTTGAGGATGAGGAGTGCTTTTTAGCAATAAGTATCAGCAAGAAAGAGCAACCTAACAAGCCTAACTGTCGCCTAAGTAAGCTTTCCCTATAGGTCTCAGCACAGCAGCTCTCCCTTCTCTAATTACTGCAGGCACACAAGTGAGTCCAATGCCTGACGCTGCCTGCCTTTTATAAGGGGGGTGGGGGGGGGCTCCAGGAGGGAGTGTAGCCTGCTTGGCTACAATGTGCCTGCTGACTGTGATGTAGAGGGTCAAAGTTGACCCTAATGATGCACTATGGGGACGAATCGAACTTCCGGAAAAGTTTGTGGTTCTCCGCGATCACGAACCACGGAAGTTCGCCAGGAACCGTTCGCCGGCGAGCAGTTCGGGCCATCTCTAGTTGTAACATTTTGGTATTGAATACCGATATTTTACTATAGCTAAACCTAACCCTACTATCACACAGAACCCATCCCCCTGATGCCTAACCCTAACCGCCCCCCTTTCCCCACACACACATACACCCTTCCTGCCTGGTGCCTAGCCGACACCCCCCCTTCCCCCGCACAAACACCCCTACCAAACAGCCCAAACCAACCGCCCCCCCCTCCCCCCACACAAACACACACAAACACCCTACCTGACCCTGACTCTTACCACCATCCGTGCGAACACTCTGATGCCTCGCTTTAAGCACCAAACACACACCCCCACCCCTGCAGCCAATCACCGCCCTCCCCCCAACTTGCCATAAAAAAAACAAAAAAAAAAACAATGTTTTTTTGGCGCCCATTGAAATAGCGGCATTGAGGGCTATTTTGGGCGCCCTAGACCCAGGGCCCGCTATTAAATTTACCATCAACACTGCTATTTCAATGGGCACCCGTGGTGGCATCCAAACTTCAGCCGCTTGCGGGGCACCCAAATTGCCTGCTATGAATGAGCGTAGACCAAGGCCTGCTAGGAGAGTCTACATATTAACTGACACACTGGTTCTGCCTAGAAAAGACAAGCTGTTACCTACTTATTAGAAAGCTACTCCTGGTGGTTCTCTGGCCTGACAGCTGACTATCTCTGGCGTAGTGATGAAGTAGACCTCCTACCAGCACACCTCCCAGCACCAGGTCACAGGCAGGGCCGGGTTTACCACACAGGAGCCTATAGGCACAGATGTCATGGCACCCTAGACTTGACCCCCCCGGGCTGGCCCAGCTGTCACTTTTCCCTTACTTCCCTTGCCCGTCATAGGTAGCTACAGGTGCCCCTTAGTATTAGGTAGCCAGAGCTATCGTCAATATTTAGTAGCAAGAGGTGACCCCAAGTATTAGGTAGCTAGAGGAACCTCAGTATTAGGTAGCTAGAGGTGCCCCTGACTGGAGGGAGATCTCATCTGTGGAGTGAAGAGAGCAGAGTGAGTAGCCTCTCATTTACACTCTCATCAGGACACTGCATAGGGAAGGAGGGAGGTTCTTGGGGAGGGGAGCTAGCCACCTTTCCATCATCAGGCGCCTGTAGGCACGTGCCTACAATGACTTATGGTACATCCGGCCCTGGTCACAGGTGTAACCAACCAATGGACGGCAGAGTGACACCCTGCATTCACTTGCCGGTCGCTTAGCAACCTAGACACAGAGCGCGGAAGCTTCTGGAAACAGCGTGACAGGCCGCGCAAGCGCAGAGGACGGCATGGCGCGCGACAGAGGCTTAGGAAACTGGTTATAACTAGTTCTCCTCACAGCATTCAGTCAGTCAGGCAGCGGTGACCGAGGGGAGCGGAGACCTGCAGCACAGCAGCCATAGCAGCTACCTCAGGATGACAGAAATCTGTGCGGTAGACTGTGCAGAAAAAATCTGCACAGCAGAGCCATCAGAATTCGCACACCGCAAGGCTAGTGTGCGATTCGCCTGTAATGTATTTAATAGGAAATTCACCTGCGTTTTCGTTATGCGAAATTTCCATGCAAATTTGCGTAAGTTTTCCCTTAAAATCAATGTAAAAGCACACAGGCACTGACATGGTTAAAGTCGCATACTTACAAACACATGCAAATTTTAATGCGTTTTTGCGTTAAAATTTGCAAACAAATGCGTATGGATTCGCATCCGCATGCAAATTCATTTTCATGTTTTCCACAAGGGAATCGCACTGCACTAGTGGAAACAGGCCCTTACTCTGATGATTGAAAGCATTTTAAACTTTTCCTTTAATGTAAACCACACAAACTTCTTGACCAATAAACCCGCGATTGACGGTCTGTGGACCCGACTCAATCGCCAACTCCAGGTAAATTATCCACAACCGTCCATACCATACCCCCAATAAAAGAGAGGCCCGCAACAAATTATCATAAAGGGGCGGGTGTCGGGTGAGCATTGCAGCTGCACAGGTCTGCCTCAAGTGACACTGACTGCTCTGACAGGAACAGTTTTATTTCACCTCATCCAACCTGCTGATTGGCTGAGGACTTCTGGAAGGAAAGAAGCTCTGCCCAATCATATTCCAGCTGCACCTGATTGGTTCACAGCCCCAACATCTGCTTGCAGGGCCGGGCCGAGGCATAGGCTGGAGAGGCTCCAGCCTCAGGGCGCAGTGTAGGAGGGGGCGCAGAATTCATTCAGCTGTCATTCCTAATTGTGTTTGAAGCAGAAATAAATAAGAAAAGGGCATACATGGCAGTGACTGCAAGCCATATAACTAGATATTAAGGTGTTGGGGAGGTTGTGGGCCCTGTGGCGCCTCTTAGTCTAATAGCAATCAGTGTGTGATGGCTAGGGTGGCAGGGATGGAGGGGCGCACTTTGGTGTCTCAGCCTTGGGTGCTGGAGGACCTTGTCCCGGCTCTGTCTGCTTGTCAACTGCTTCTCTGAATTAAGCTACCCACAGCATCTGTAAGACAGAAAAGACTGAGGCAGGGGTCACACTTATCGGCTTTTGTACGCGTTTTCTGCACAGAAAAACTGACTTCAACTGAGAACTCATGTTAATCAATAAGCAAGGTCACACTTTAATGCAGATTTCGCATGCAGAAAAAAAACTGACATCTTGCGCAATTTGTCAGTTTTCTCTATAAATTACATTAGCTGCTGTAAGGCAGGGGTCACACTTGTCTTTCAGTTTTCTGCAAAGTGTAGAAAACTGAAAGACAAGTGTGACCCCTGCCTCAGAGTCCCACCCACAGCTTATATATAACAGTATACATAGGTACATAGCTCTATAGCAGGGATCCCCAAACGTTTTGGGTCGAGGGCCGGATGAACATACTTCAGACGTCTGGGGGGCCGGAGTATACATAAAATTATGTAGAAGTCTTTGTGGGCCAGACAGTGACAACCTGCAGTCCCATTGGAAAGCAGTGTCATCTGATGTGGAATTTGATTGGAAACCAGCGAATTACTGCTTTCTGGATTCCATGTGGAAGGGGGGTGCCAGCACTGCTATATGCGGAACACCAATATGTAAAGATGGAGCTGACCGCATCTATAGTACATTTTGCGTGGGGGGGGGGCCACATTCGGCCTGCGGGCCTTAGTTTGAGGACCACTGGTCTATAGTCTCAGCATGCCCATGTTCGCTGCAGCCCTAACCGTACTGCAGCTTATTCATAAGTTACACACAAAAAACCCAATATCATTTATGACCACTAGAGGGCAGTATGGTAACACCGTTGGGCCTTAATATTTCGGAATGGAGAGGGTCACATTATGGACTCAGGTTCTCTATATCAGTGTTTCTCAACATTTTATTGGTATGTACCCCTTTTAAAGCCCTATACTCACCAAATACCCCCTAGCAAAATAAACATTATCACAAGTACCCCTCGACAAATATATATTTAATTGTAGTATGTGATAATTGGTTTTAAACAATGTCCAAGCATTTACTATTGCTTTAAATTAGCAAAAATACTAATTTGGTGTTGTTTAAATAAGATTTTTCATTTTCTAATACTCCAAATTTGTTTTTCTTGGTTAAGTATATCAAGCCCGAGTACCTCCTGGAACCATCAGAAGTACCCCCTGGGGTACACGTACTGCATGTTGAGAACCTAGGCTCTATATGATTTTGCTGGAATATTTTCTGCATTGTACCATTTCCCTTTGTGGATATATTTGGCTCGGACATACCTCATGCTGCGATGGTGAGACAAGACGGACACTTCACGCCGAGATGTTAAGTATTTATCACAGTAATAGCTTAGCAAGTCCAACTGCCAAACATGGACTGCTCACGACTCTTCACTTAGGACATTGCAGCAATGACTGGGGACCAAATCACTCCGCCAATCAATACTGCTCACAATGAACACCGGGGTCATTGGATTAGCTCCGCCCAATTTATTATGGCTTCACGACAACACCTTTGCATAGTTCCCAACTATCCCTCTTTTGGAGGGTCTGTCCCTCTTTGGGAGCCCTGTCCCTCTGTCCCACTTTCCTCCTCATTTGTCCCTCTTTCAGGACTTTGTCCCTCTTTCTTTGTAAATATATATATATATATATTTCTCTACTAAATATGTGTTTGATTGACTCTAAACTTTATTCCCATCTTTTAAATTGATATATTACTAATTTTAAAATGTTACTATGAAGGAAAATGAACCAGGAGAGAAAGGACCAGTGTGGTTTCAATTATAAAACAACATATTTTTCTTATGAAATCTTTATGTGTGACTAGGGGTGTGCCTGGGGCGTGGTTAGGGTGTGGCTTAAGTGTCCCTCTTTCTCATCTCAAAAAGTTGGGAGGTATGCCTTTGCAGTCATTTTGTAACCCTCATAAAACCCTTATATACAAGCAATAAAAAGTTGCCCTACCCAGTGGCGTACCAATAGCGGATGCAGAGGTTGTGACCGCACCAGGGCCCTTGGGCTAGAGGGGCCTACTAGGGTCCCTCCCTCAACCACAGTATTAGCTCTTCAATAGTGCTGTGCTGGTAATGATCACTTTTATATGTGCATTGAATAGTGGTAATTATTAACATACTGTTCCCCTTCTCTGCTTACTCCTCTCGTGGTGGATATCCTTGACAGGTTTTGTTGTGCAACATGAATATGAATATTCCTTGGGGGGCCCAATGGAAAACTTGCACTGGAGCCCAAAGCTCCCTAGCAGGGCAGTTTCTAGGCTAATTTGGTCCCCGGGCGAAGCTATGAAAATTGCGCCCCCCCCCCTTGCACCCTGTGGGCTGCAAGAACGTTATTTGCATTGCAGTTGCAGTATTTAGCCCCTCAGTATAGGTATCCAGGTATAAGAGTCCCCAGTATAGGTTAGCCAGGTATACAGTAGGTAGTCAGGTATAGGTGCCCCAGTATAGGTTGGTGAGGTATAGGTGCCCCCACCCCAAATGTACTCTATAAAGTGCTGCAGAAGATGTCAGTGCTACATAAGTAAATAATGCCCGGTTCACACTTGCGGTCCGTTCGCTGAATGGATACTATACAAACGGACGCGAAAGGATCCAATGTTAACCTATGGAACCGTTCACATCCGTCTGTTCGAACTGATCCGTTCTGTCGGTTCCGCTGAAGGGACCGTAAGTTTCTCACAGCACAAATTTTTCCGCAAACCGCAGCCCAACGGACCTGAAACGGAAGCTGAAGCGCTGCATTGGGGGCAATGAGAAAACAGAACGTTTCCTCACACTAGTGAAGAAATGGACTGTTCTAAATATGGACTGTTCGAAATGGAATGGAAGCAGGGAACAAAAACGGAGTGGCAATGGATTCGAATGGCCGGTGATCAGAACCGTTTTCACAGATCCATTTGCCAATCCAATGCAAGTGTGAACCGGGCCTAATAATAATATGGTACGATATTAGACTAAGTATGACTAGGATTAGATTGTGAGCTCCTCTGAGGACAGTCAGTGACATGACTCTGTAAAGTGCTGCAGAAGATCTCAGTGCATTATAAATACATAATAATAATAATATGGTAGGACATTAGACTATGACTATGGCAGGGATTAGAGTGTGAGCTCCTCTGAAGATAGTGAACATCACCGGAGGAGGGAGGGTGGTGGTGGTAAGGATGTGTATGGCGATACAGTCTAGCGTTCTATCCACATAGCATGTTGCTGGGAGTGTGTGTATATATAGCAGGGCACAGCTGCAGCGTAGAGCGCTCCCTCTAGGGACAGGTGCAGGTGACAGCCATTGTAGTTCAAAGACAAGTGTCTGGACTGAACTCTGGGCCCCCAGGACAGCTGTGTATACATGTGCTGCCAGCACCACGACACCAAGTCTGACAGACACTGTCCTGGGGGAAGGGGGGGGGGGGCGTATGATGCAGCTGTACTGCCTTCACAATCTCCATTGCTGGTTATGCTAAGTGTGCTAATGCAGAGCTTTCCCTCTGCACAGCATAAGTCTGCCCACCACCAGATGCAGCTCTGATGATTGTGCAGGGACTCAGAGACACAGCATGTTACAATCTGCATACCTCCCAACTTTTTGAGATAAGGAACGGGGACACTTAAGCCATGCCCCTGTCACCCCCCTAACCACACCATTGCCACACCCCTAGTGACACATACCTTAAAGATTTCATAAGAAGAATATGTTGTTTCATAATTAAACCACACTGGTCCTTTCTATCCTGTTTCATTTTCCTTCATATTAACGTTTGAAAATAAGAATTATATCAATTTAAAGAGGAACTCCAGTGAAAATAATGTAATAAAAAAAGTGCTTCATTTTTACAATAATGATGTATAAATGATTTAGTTGGTGTGGGCCCATTGTAAAATCTTTCTTCTCCCTGATTTACATTTTGACATTTATTACATGGTGACATTTTTACTGTTGGCAGGTGATGTCACTGCTGCATGATTTTTTGGCAGTTGGAAACAGCTATAAACAGCTATTTCCCACAATGCAGCAAGGTTCACAGACAGGAAACTGCCAGGAGTACGTACTTTTCTTGTTTCTTGTGGGAGGGGTTTCACCGCAATATCAGCCATACAGCACCCCCTAATGGTCTGTTTGTGAAAAGGAATAGATTTCTCATGTAAAAGGGGTTATCAGCTACTGATTGGGATAAAGTTCAGATCTTGGTCAGAGTTTCTCAAGGATGGGAATGACGTTTAGAGTCGATTAAACACATTTTTCAGAAAAACAAAACATATATTTACACAGATCTATACATCAGCCCTGAAAGAGGGACAAATTAGGGAGAAAGAGGGACAGGGGGACAGGGTTCCCAAAGAGGGACAGTTGGGAGCTGTGCTATCTGTGCAGAGGCCACTTATAGCGGATGTCACACAAGTCACCTTTGGGCTCTGTGTACACCTAGGATGACCAGGTGGGTTCAGCTGAAAAGGATGCAGACAGTCAAAAATAACCACATATATTTTCCAACTCCATGGTTACCATATGTGACAAATACTCATACCTTCCAACTTTCTGAGATAAGAGAGAGAGAGATGCTTTAAGACACGCCCCTGTCAGACCTCTAGCCACTCCCCCACCAACCCCTCACCATGCATATCACAAAGAATTCAGAATCAGAAACATGTAGTTTCATCATACAAACCACACTGGTGCTCCTCTCTATCATCAGTAGTTTTTCTTAATTGTAACATTTGAAAAGGAGAAATATATTGATTTGATTGATGGGAATAAAGTTCAGAGTCAATTAAACACATTTTTCTATAGGAAAATAAATATAGTTACATAGATCATTCTGTACATCAGTCCTGAAAGAGGGACAAATGAGGAGGAAAGAGGGACAGCGGCACAGGGTTCCCAAAGAGGGACTGTCCCTCCAAAAGAGGGACAGTTGGGAGCTATGCCAATATTGGGTAATCTAGTGCGAAATTTAAAGGGAAGGTCCAGGGAGAATAAAAATAAACACTCCCCTTACCTCTGGCTTCCTCCAGCCCCTGGCAGCCGTCCTGTGCCCTCACCGCAGCTCTGGTGGCTCCCAGTCCCATCTGGTGCAGGTGCCGACCTCGCCAGGTCAGCATCTTCCTGTGCTCCAGCATGCGGCTCATGAAGTCGCACTGACGTCATCCGGGCTGTACTGCGCAGGTGCAAAACTACTGCGCCTGCGCAGTACAGTCTGGATGATGTAAGTGCGACTCTGAGAGCCACTCGCGCAGGCACAGTGAGCATCCTGCGCCGGAGGGGACCCCGGGCCATCCGCGGGGAGCGAAGCTGCGGCGAGGGCACAGGATGGCTGGCAGGGGCTGGAGGAAGTCCCGGGTAAGTCGTTTTTTTTATGTTGCAAAAGTTATCGAGCGCTCCACACCGATACAACTATCTGCCAGAGGAAAATTCCAATCCACAATGGAACCGCAAAGAATGTAATCTGTAATCCTTAGCGCTGAAAACATCACCCTCTTCTGTTGCTACAGCCTGTAGTCACCCAGTGCTCATTAGATACACAGTGTCCACCACCAAGGGACTAGGGACAAACAACAAGCCAGGCTTAGTGGTTTCCAGCAACAGGGGGTTACAAGCTTTATTCCACAAGCTTTATTCCACAATCTTCATCAAATAAAACACATTACTTACATTGTGGGTCCATGCAAACTGGACCCATACTGCATAAAAGCGCATATAAGGTTTTTGCACTGACCAGTGTCAAAGTGCACTAAGTGCAATAAGCGGCCTTCCGTGTTTCGCTTACCTCGTCGCCATGGTGACGAGCGGAGTGACGTCATGGACGTCAGCCGACGTCCTGACGTCAGCCGCCTCCGATCCAGCCCTTAGCGCTGGCCGGAACTGTTTGTTCCGGCTACGCTGGGCTCGGGCGGCTGGGGGGACCCTCTTTCGCCGCTGCACGCGGCGGATCGCCGCGCTGCAGCGGCGATCAGGCAGCACACGCGGCTGGCAAAGTGCCGGCTGCGTGTGCTGCTTTTTATTTTATTAAAATCGGCCCAGCAGGGCCTGAGCGGCACCCTCCGGCGGTGTTGGACGAGCTGAGCTCGTCCAGACCGCTCAGGTGGTTAATCATCTCACATAATAAATGCATTTATCACCCCTATACACAATGCAGCAATCACCCCACATATAAATTGCCCTAATCTACTACCATAGCAAATGCATTAATCCTCTCACATAATAAATGCCTTAATCGCCCCCATATACCATGCGGCAATCACCCCACATATAAATTGGCATAGGTGCGCCCCAGTATAGGTGCTCCCAGTGTAGGTAAGGTAACCAGGCATAGATGAACGCAGTACAGGTAGCCAGGCATAGGTGCACTCCACTATTGGTGGCTAGGCATAGGTGCTCCCAGTATAGGTAACCAGGCATATGTGAATGCAGTATAAGTAAACAGGCATAGGTGTCCCCAGTATAGGTAGCCAGGCATAGGTGCACTTCAGTATAGGATAGCTAAGCATAGGTGTCCCCAGCATAGATTTCCAGGCATAGGTGAATGCTGTAAAGTTAACCAGTCATAGGTGTTCCCAGTATAGGTAGCCAGGCATAGGTGCACTCCAGTATAGGTTAGCTAAGCATAGGTGCCCCAGTATAGGTATCCAGGAATAGGTGAAATTAGTATAGGTAACCAGGCATAGGTGTCCCCAGTATACGTAGCCACAAATCAGTTCATCTTGGCGCGTGGCTCTGAGAGCCAAGCGCCGAAGCTGGGCGCCATCATAGCAGCAATGCTATGATGCGCGCCCCGCATAGCAGTAATTCAGGGCTCTTGCGGCTGCCAGACCCCGAATTACATCTCCCTCCGAGTTGCGACAACTCGGAGGGGGAATAGTATTTAACGCCGCCTGTGAATTTAGTGGCAGTAGGGAGAGCCGTCATTCGGCTCTCCCCGCGATGAACTGAGTGGCTCCGAAATAATATGTACTCAAGTAGTCAGGCATAGGTGCACTCAAGTATAGGTTAACTAAGCATAGGTGTCCCCAGTATAGGTAGCCAGGCATAGGTGCACTCCAGTATAGGTTAGCTAAGCATAGGTGCCCCCAGTATAGGTATCCAGGCATAAGTGAATGCAGTATAGGTAACCAGGCATTGGTGTCCCCAGTATAGGCAGCCAGGCATAGGTGCACTCCAGTATAGGTTAGCTAAGCATAGGTGTCCCCAGTATAAGTAGCCAGGCATAGGTGCACTCCAGAATATGTTAGCTAAGCATAGGTGCCCCCAGTATAGGTATTCAGGCATAGGTGAATGCAGTATAGGTAAACAGGCATAGGTGTCCCCATTATAGGTAGCCAGGCATATGTGCACTCCAGTATAGGTTAGCTAAGCATAAGTGTCCCTAAAATAGGTAATCAGACATAGGTGAATGCGGTTCAAGTAACCAGGCATAGGTGTCCCCAGTATAGGTAGCCAGGAATAGGTCTCCAGGTGTCAGTGTGTGTGTGTATGTGTGCTGGAGTCCCGTGCTGCCGCCTGGGTAAACCAGCTGCACAGACTCCAAGGGCCAGCTATCAGCCCCCCTCCACGCTAACATGCTCCACCGCAAGAAGATACTCACTGCCAGCTGCCACGACCTCTGTCTCAGTCGTCTTCATCACTGCTGCAAATACGTCCTCACGTGGATTGAATCCATCCGCCGGTCGCACCAGAGGACGAGTGGGACTATTTTGTCCCACGGAGGGGGAAATCGGGACCAATCCATTCCACAGAAGAAACAAAATGCTGCGGAAACCCTTAGGGATTCTCATGGAACCCCGGCTGAAAAACCCTGCCCTAGACGGTTCATTTCTGTGAGTGGAACTCTGTGTAAACCCCCAGATCTCTCAGCTCAGGCTCACTCTCCCAGTTTCTAGCAAATTCCCTGTTCTCTGAGCTAAGACTTTCTCTCACTGGCTAGAAAATCTCCACAGTATAAAAGCTGCTCTCCTATTGGTGAGAGGAATTCTCCACCTAGATGTAGGAGGGAAAGTGCAAGCAGAGCAAACTATCAACTGTTTCAGAGCTGAATTTCATAGAACTACAAATCCCAGCAATATTATTACACAGAAAATAACACTTTGTACAGGTACTGAATAGCCATGTAGGCAGGATGGCTGCACAGTATACATATAAAATTTCCTCCACATAAATACAAGATGAGGCTCAATTGGCTTTCGCTAGCGTATAATACAATACATGGGCCACGCAGAGGAGATTGTTTCCCTGTGCAGTGCTGGATATGAACACTGCAGAGATTTTGGCAGTTTGTACTCCGGCCTCGTTTCACTGACTCTGCAGAAATGTAATGCCCTCTTTATGTCTGCCTGCCAGTAAATAAACGGGCCCATTCACCTAACGATTTTCCCACCGATATACAGCAGATTCGATCACTGTGATCGAATTTGCTGTGAAATCGTTGCACAAACGCTGACAGAACGATCAATTTCCGTCCGAAATCAATCGTTCCCGTCGATTCCCGTCGATCCGGCTGTGCGGAAGATTTTGCTCGATCGCCGGCGGGTCGGGAGTGCGTCGATAGCGGCGTTCGAATGCCAGACGACCAACGCTAGCTGCAATACATTACCTGTTCCGCTGGCGTGTGTCCCCGCCCTCTCCTTCTCCACGCTGGGCTTCGAGTCCGGCAGGCTTCATTGAACTTCCTGTCCTGGCAGATTGTTTAAACAGTAGAGCACCCTCTACTGTTCCCCGGACAGGAAGTTCAGTGAAGCTAGCCGGACTCGGAGCCCAGCGCGGAGAAGAAGACAGCGGAGACCAGGGGACTCACGCTGGCGGAGCAGGTAATGTATAGCTGGCAGGGGGGGCAGCGGCAGCTTCACAGATGGTGAACCGATTTCATGCAGAAATCGAATCACAATCTGCAGGGCCGGATTTACAGCTCAGGAGCCTATAGGCACAGATGATATGGTGCTCTAAACCCCGCCCCTAAACACAGGCCACACCCCCAAGTTACGCCAACTTTCATTATGAAATAAAATCTGTCAAGTAGAGAATACCAACAATAAGCAGTATGCCCAGCTGCCCGCAAGTATACAGGTAAATGATGGCTGGCCTGTCCCCATGCGCCTCTTGCTCTATCCCTACTGCATGTGTCCTCTCTAACTTTATTGAAGCCTGTGCATTTAGGTATGAAATATTTACCCATTCAGCAACAACTACAGGTGACACAGGCTTTAATAAAGCCGGTGAGAGCAAACGCACAGCAGGGATTGAGGAAGAGGGGCACGGGGACCAGCCAGCGTCAGCTTGTAAACAGAGGCGTAGCTAGGATTTTCAGCGCCCGGGGACAAAGACTATTAATGCGCCCCCCCCCAAAGTCAAGCGCGCGCCGCGCCAAAAAGGGGCGTGGTCACATATTAAATGTGGGCGTGGTTATGGGTGGAGCCAAATGTATATGGAGGTTAGCAGGCTCACGCTCACCCACCCTCCCTCAGTATGTACCTTCTAGCATGTTCCAAGACAAATTCAGCAATCATGAGCCCCCCCCATCAAGACAAATTCAGCAATCATAAGGCCCCCAACATAACCAACTCAGCAATCATGAGGCCCCCAACAAGAAAAATGTAGCAATCATGAGGCCCCCAACAAGACAAATTCAGCAATCATGAGGCCCCCAACAAGACAAATTCAGCGATCTTGAGGCCCCCAACAAATCATGAGGCCCCCAACAAGACAAATTCAGTAACCATGAGGCCCCCAAAAAGACAAATTCAGCAGTCATGAGTCACATAAATAGACAGCATTTCACATAAATAGGTAGAATGCCCCCTTAATATGGTAGACACCTCTCACCTGGCAGCAGTTCTCCAAAATACACTCAATCTGACGTGGTTCCCCAAAAATAGGTAGCCCCAGGTCTATAGTTGTCCCCAGAATAGGTGGCCAGCAGTATAGATGTCCCCAGAACAGGTAGCCAGGGGTAGAGATGTCCACAGAACAGGTAGCCAGGGGTATATGTGCCCAGTATATGTAGGCAGGGGTATGTGTGCCCAGTATATGTAGCCAGAGATATATGTGCCCAGTATATGTAGCCAGTGGTATATATGCCCAGTATATGTAGCCAGGAGAATAATATGTGCCCAGTATATATAGTCAGGCGTATATGTGCCCAGTATACGTAGCCAGGGGTATATATGCCCAGTATATGTAGCCAGGGGTATATATGCCCAGTATATGTAGCCAGGGGGTATATATGCCCAGTCCACGTAGCCAGGGGGTATATATGCCCAGTATATGTAGCCAGGGGTATACATGCCCAATATATGTAGGCAGGGGGTATATATGCCCAGTATATATAGGCAGGGGTATATATGCCCAGTATATGTAGCCAGGGGTATATATGCCAAGTATATGTAGCCAGGGGTATATATGCCAAGTATATGTAGCCAGGGGGTATATATGCCCAGTATATGTAGCCAGGGGTATATATGCCCAGTATATGTAGCCAGGGGTATATATGCCCAGTATATGTAGCCAGGGGGTATATATGCCCAGTCCACGTAGCCAGGGGGTATATATGCCCAGTATATGTAGCCAGGGGTATATATGCCCAGTATATGTAGCCAGGGGTATATATGCCCAGTATATGTAGGCAGGGGTATATGTGCCCAGAGTAGGTAGCCAGGGGTATATGTGCCCAGAGTAGGTAGCCAGAGGTATATGTGCCCAGAGTAGGTAGCCAGGGGTATATGTGCCCAGAGTAGGTAGCCAGGGGTATAGGTGCCCAGAGTAGGTAGCCAGGGGTATAGGTGCCCAGAGTAGGTAGCCAGGGGTATAGGTGCCCAGAGTAGGTAGCCAGGGGTATAGGTGCCCAGGGTAGGTAGCCAGGGGTATATGCCCAGTATATGTAGTTAGGGGTATATGTGCCCAATATATGTAGGCAGGGGTATATGTGCCCAGAGTAGGTAGCCAGGGGTATATGTGCCCAGAGTAGGTAGCCAGGGGTATATGCCCAGTATATGTAGTTAGGGGTATATGTGCCCATTATATGTAGGCAGGGGTATATGTGCCCAGAGTAGGTAGCCAGGGTTATATGTGGCCAGAGTAGGTAGCCAGGGGTATATGCCCAGTATATGTAGTTACGGGTATATGTGCCCAATATATGTAGGCAGGGGTATATGTGCCCAGAGTAGGTAGCCAGGGGTATATGTGCCCAGAGTAGGTAGCCAGGGGTATATGTGCCCAGAGTAGGTAGCCAGGGGTATATGTGCCCAGAGTAGGTAGCCAGTAGCCGGGGGTAAGGTATATGTGCCCAGAGTAGGTAGCCAAGGGTATATGTGCCCAGAGTAGGTAGCCAGGGGTATATGTGCCCAGAGTAGGTAGCCAGAGGTATAGGTGCCCAGAGTAGGTAGCCAGGTCAGCCAGGTGTCCCCCTCCCCAGCAGGAGGGGAGCAGCGCAGAGAAGAGCTGCTCTCTCTCCCTCGCTGTCCCCTCCAATGTCTGTCCGGTGGCTGGCAGCGGCGGGCGGAACTTACCTCCGTCTCGTCGCAGCGCCGGATGGATCTGCCGCTACTCTGGTCTGATCCAGACCAGAGCAGCGGCTGCGCACCCGAACTTCCGGCCGGCGCTGGAGCGAGACGGAGGTGAGTTCCGCCCGCCGCTGCCAGCCACCGGACAGACATTGGAGGGGACAGCGAGGGAGAGAGAGAGCACCTAAGGTGAGGGAAGGAGGGGGGAGATGGCCCCCCTTCCCCACCGTCCGCACAGCTCTCTCTCTTCTCTGCGCTGCTCCCCTCACCCCCCCCGCAAGAAAAAAAACAAAAACCGAAGCTCAGCTGGGCGCCCTTGGGGACCCGGCGCCCCGGGGCACTTGTCCTACCCCGACCCCGCCTAGCTCCGCGCCTGCTTGTAAACACATGCATGTGACAATAGCAAGGCCAGTCTTTCGAGCACCACCCTGTATACAGTAGAGATGCGAAGTTCGGATCTTTTCAATGATCCGGATGATTCGAATCGGATCATTGAAAAGATCCGGATCTTTGATCCGAATCTCGGATCATTTTACAAGGGAAGCATTCGGGGGTGAAATGACTAGCAGGACAGGAGAAGGGGACACAGAGAAGGGGAGAAGATGGACAGAGGGCAGGGAGTGGACAGAGAAGGGAGGCGGGGCGAGCAGAGAGCAGAAATGTTTGTTTGCACGCAATACCCACATGCTGCAATCATATGCTTTACATATATTTCACCTATATGTATATATATCCATCTGTACACTCCCAACTCCCATTCCCCAAAGCATTCCCAGAAGTGAAGTGCAGCTGTATAGAGCAGTGCAGGAGGATCATATTGCACAGCAATCACAGTGCCTGCCCTGTCCTAGCCCAGCATGCTGCCTGTAACGTTATTGAGCTGTGCCAAAAGTTTCCAATGTGTTCACTGTGCACAACTACGGAACAGCCTATAATGAGCAGCACATTTCAGCCAGTATGTGTGCTCTACACATATCTGGCAGTGGCATCGATGTCCCCTCTCTCTCATCTACCTGTGGCTGTGCAAGGCTGCCTCCCCTTCAACAGAGCGATCCATCTCTGTTCTGCTTCCAGGACCCCGCTGCCCGCTGACAGGGGGCGTGTCGCTCCTGGCCCCGCCCCCTTTGCGATCCGAATCACTCATTTTGATGATTCGGATGATTCGACTCACAAAATAGATTCGGATCAAAGATCCGAATCGTTCATGATCCGGACAACACTAGTATAAAGCTTACTTAAAGCCTAGGCAAGAACCCCCCCTCCCCCATAAAGCCTAACACTCCCTCCCCCCTTCTACCAAGCAGCCTCTGGCCTAGACAATGTGATTGAGGAGCTGTGCTGGCATGCACAGTAGTCAGCCTGCAGAGGGACAAAGCAATGCTTGTAAGCCTTCTTTTTTAAGTCTCTATTCCTGTTGATTGACTATGTTAGAACAAACAATCAGAAGGAGGTAGAGAAAGTTTTTTGCATATATAAGTGACATCCAGTTACAGTAATTACAAGGGATTTTGCAAGGATTGTAAGGTGTTTATGGCAAATAGATAGAACCCTTGGTTTACTTAAAGAGAGTCTGGAGCGAGTAAAAAAAAAAATCACTTTTTAGCTTATAATCAACATGGGCATGCTTGCCCCAGCTTTTTACAGACCCTATCCTGTTCAGTGTATGCTGCTGGAGACTTGAAACAGTTAACTGTATGTTACTTGAGGGGCGCAGTGATTCACGGAGGGGGCAGTGACCCAGCATGCCCCAGTGTAGCGCCACCCATGCCCAGCAGCTAAATGAGCACTTGTCGCGCAGATCAGCCTCGCAACTGCTGCCCACCGGGTGCTTTCCTGCTGCAATTTACCATGGCTGAATGGCAGAGTTTCACACACAATGTGGTCACTCAGCTGCAAGAAACCGACTCGTGTCTGACTGCGGTCATGCTCTGATGTGTCTCCATGTGATGTGTGTCTGTGACTTGTGACATCAGACAGACATGACCACCTGCGCCGATAGCTAGTATGTGTCCGACTTTTACATGGGAACAGCTGACAGATGGCGGTGGATGCGCCCCCTGCAGGTGTCCAGGCAAAATGCGCCTAATACTCCTAGATGCGCAAAAACAAATTTTGCTGCCTTGATCTCACCGAAGGCAACCTTTGATGATGTAATTTATTTTAATTTGCTATTTTTATATTGCCCAAGGGTCCCTTTAAGCCCAGGACCCTGGGGTGTAATAGATTGTAGCGTATGTGGATGAAGCATTAGGATGTGTGCTCTATGTGTAGCACTGCAGCTGCCACATAAGCAGGATCTGCACAGAACGCTCGCAGACCATGCAGTCTACAGTTACAGTCAATGAAAGACGAGAAGGCCTCTCGGCACCATATGTTTCCCAATTAGCGGGATCCGGGTTGGATTAAGTCATAAAGCTGAGAATGTGTCTATTGTACTCTGTGCTACAGCGACCCCGACTACAGAGTAACAGCTGTAGCCATACAGTTACCGCTCACAGCCGGAGGGTGCCGGGGTCAGGAGAACAGGTGTATAATGAGGGGTGTCCCCATATGTCGCTGTGTTATATGGGAGATCTTATGTCTCATAACTGTCATTGCCAATATCAGCCTCTGTATATACAGTATGTCCTCTGCAGCTGTTTGTACACACAACTCAACTTGGCCATTAACGGTACAATGTTCTTCTTAGATGGGATCATTCAATCTGATATTTAGAAGAAAGCCCACAAGGTGTGGAGAAAATAAACATGAAATCAGAAAAGATTTTATTCGCCAAGTACAGGATATCGTACAAGGAATTTTTTGAGCACAAGTACAAAAATCATATCTCCCAACTTTTTAAGTTAAGAAAGAGGGACACTTTAGAACACACCCCTGCCCCACCTCTATCTATTCACAGCCACACCCCCAGTCACGCATGTCACAAACAATTGAAAAGCAAAAGCTGTTGTTTTATCATTCAAACCACACTGACCCTCTCTATCATCAGTAGTTTTATTTCTTAACTACTTAAGCCTTTTGGACATAGCCGCTACGTCCAAAAAGCTGCCCCTGCTGCTGCCGATCCCGTGCACTCTCACACGCGTTCTTGCCGCCGCTCGTTAGCCCGGAGATCAATTAATGGAAATGCAGTTCCCATTCACTGATCTGAGGCCGTTACAATGATCACTGGCTTCTATGAGAAGCCGCGATTGTTCTTAGTTACACATCCGCTCTTTACTTCCTGTAAGCGTAACTAGTACGCTTACAGTACGCCTAGAAAAAAAAAATGACTGAGGCCAAATAGTAAAATTACACCTACAAACATATTTTTAGTAAACATACCCACACTTACATTTCTAATTAGCTACTTACTTCCCCCACTCTCCCAAAAATACCCATATAAAACTTTTAATAAAAAAAAAAAAAATTACAATTAAAACCCCATAAATAGTTACCTTGGAGACTGAACTTTTTTTAATATGCATGTCAAGAGGCTATATTACTATTTTTTTTTTAATTATGAGCTTGTAAATAGTGATGGACGCAAAACTGAAAAAAATGCACCTTTATTTCCAAATAAAATATTGGCGCCATACATTGTGATAGGGATATAATTTAAATGGCATTATAACTGAGCCAAATGCGCAAATAAAATGTGGGTTTTAATTATGGTAGCATGTATTATTTTAAAACTATAACGGCCAAAAACTTTTTTCTTAATAATCCCATTAAAATGCATTTAGAATAAAATATTTTTTAGCAAAATGTACCACCCAAAGAAAGCCTAAAGGGTGGCAGAAAAAACAAGATATAGATAATTTCGTTTTGATAAGTAGTGGTAAAGTTATTGGTGAATTAATGAGAGGTGAAAGTTGCTCAGATGCATAAGGTGAAAAAACACTGAAGGATGAAGTGGTCAATAACATTTGAAAGTAAAAAATACATTGATTTAAAAGATGGTAATTTTAGTCAATTAACTAATATATAGTTGATAAGCAAAATCACCCAGAGGTGCTCAATGAAGAGCTTCCTGCAGGGTTTGAACCCGGGTTCAGTATATAGCTATAAGTAGTGATTATAGTGATAGTAGTACCAAGTGACAGATGTCATAATGAACAAAAGTGAGATCAAAAATGTGCCATCAATATGATGCAATAGTAATCAGATGCAATATGATCAATACAAAGTGCACACAAACCCTGTGAGGCTGAAACATACACAACCAAATACTGTGACTATGATACTGCACTAGAGAGACAAGTGAAGGAAAGGCAATATACTTATCCGGATTAGGGCGCAAGCAACAGGCAGGTAGGGAAAGAGAGAGGACCCCGGGCGGATGTCTCTACCGGTTCCGCAGCAATTACGCCGCTTTATCAAGAGCAGGGGGAACTTCCTGCTTTTGATAAAACGGCGTAATTGCCGCGGAAACCCCGGGTTCAAACCCTGCAGGTAGCTCTTCATTGAGCACCTCTGGGTGATTTTGCTTATCAACTATATATTAGTGTTATTGGGTGCTTAAAGTGACACTGAAGCGAAAAAAAAAATATGATATAGTGAATTGGTTGTGTACTATGAATAATTACTAGAAGATTAGCAGCAAAGAAAATATTCTCATACTTTTATTTTCAGGTATATAGTGTGTTTTCTAACATTGCATCATTCTATAATATGTGCACATTACACAACACTCAGCATTAAAAATGAGTCTTTCAGAGCAGTCTGTGAAGTAATGACCTCTCCTCTAGCAGAGGAAAAGTAAATAGTCCAGGAACAGTTGAGATAATAAAAGTCAGATAACAGCCCTCTCCACGACTAACTTAGTCGGAGAGCTTAAAGAGAATCTGTATTTTTAAAAATCGCACAAAAGTAAACATACCAGTGCGTTAGGGGACATCTCCTATTACCCTCTGACACAATTTCGCCGCTCCTCGCAGCATTAAAAGTGGTTAAAAACAGTTTTAAAAAGTTTGTTTATAAACAAACAAAATGGCCACCAAAACAGGAAGTAGGTTGATGTACAGTATGTCCACACATAGAAAATACATCCATACACAAGCAGGCTGTATACAGCCTTCCTTTTGAATCTCAAGAGATCATTTGTGTGTTTCTTTCCCCCTGTTCTCATGCACTGAAGTTTCAGGCTGCTTGTTTCTTCCTGCAAACAGCTTTGCCATTGTCTGTAATTCTTCAGTATGTAAAAGCCCAGCCAGCTCAGAGGGCGATTTATCCAGCTTGTAAAAGATAAGAGAGAAGATAGAGGGGCCTGGAAGGGGGAGTTCATAGCAGAACCACAACACTGAAGAACTTGGCAGCCTTCCAGACACAGGCCGACAAATCTGACAGGGGAAAGATACATTGATTTATTACAGAGACAGTGATAGTATAAAGTGCTGCAGTAAGCCAGAATACATTAGAATAGCTTTTTGAACTTGTAGGATGATAAAAAACAGGATGCAATTTTTGTTACGGAGTCTCTTTAATGGCTTGTTTGCATAGAGATAACAACTGGAGTTTCTCAACTCTTCCTGTACTGGAAACAATTACACTGATGTATCTGATCTTAATGTTTTATTTCTTAGCTGTGCTACACATACAAATCATAATATCATCATTTTTTTTCGCTTCAGTGTCTCTTTAATACCTATGCAAATATTTTCATGCTATTTATAACTGATGCTACAGGCGGTATGACTGTTTTAATTGTTTTTATGTTTCTATAGTGATGTTTGATTATTGATAAATAAAACTTGCCTAATCCTTTTTCCCTTCTAAATACGTCATTGACTGTCTGAATATCTGCAGTGAAAACTGCATGCCAAAACGATTTGTAGTTTCAGACAAGGGATGATCTATTCCAGACTTACAAGTGCTTGAGTAGTATGCATAATTTCAACTTTACTTGCAAAAGTCAGCATAAGGGCTGTTTTACACGGAAAAACGGAAAATTGCCAAACGTAATTACTAGCAATTGCCAATTTTCTTTAGCAAGCAAGTTTGCCTTTTACAGTGTTTTGTTTTTGTTTTTTTACTTTTAACACAATCACAGTTGCTGTATCTGTCCGTATTTGCTGTATACATCCGGATTTCGCCAACAGGTACGGAGGCAGACACACATGAACATCAGAAGTGCTGTCTGATGTTCACATTACATGCGTTGCATAGCTTTGCAATGCATGATCGCACTGCTGTACGCATTTTTTGGCAAAACGCATGGCTGCCCCATTCACTACAGTGAATGGTATCAGCCACGCAACACATGGAAACGCAGATGGCGTGCGATCGTACCCTTTGCATTCCAATCGCATGGCAATCTGCGCATTATGATGTGAACGAGGTCTAAGGGCTATTTCACACTGAAAAATCACAATCCTAGTCACAAACACAAGGCATTTTTACAGCGATTTTGCGTTTCCATACGTATAACACAGTCGCAATCCCTGTAGAAATGCTATATGCCTTACTTTAGCGATTTTTCGTTTTGTGGAGCCCAGATCTGTGTTTGCAGCCATTTTTTAATGCAAATGGGGGTTTACTTTAATCGCCAATACCTTCATTTTTAAGAAGGCAAATTTCTGTTTTTCATAGCATTTTAGTAATAGGGCCTTTTGGGTCCTGTGGAGGCGTACGTTAAAAAGGGGCGCTGGGAAAAAAGGGCGCGGGGTTTTAAACGATAAGCATGGATAACGTTTAAAAATGTATTGTACTGTATTTCGTTTAAAATTAATGTTTTATAAAGTTATAAATCATTAAATAATGTGCATTAAATCGGCAATTGTAAAAACGTTAATCTTTCGTTTAAATAGTGAAACGTATAATAACGTTTAAAAAAAAAATTACTAAGTAACCCTCCCTGTACCTACCCCTAACCCCTAGACCCCCCTGTTGATGCCTAAACCTAAGACCCCCCTCTGTTGGTGCCTAAGTTACCCTCCCTGTACCTACCCCTAACCCCTAGACCCCCCTGTTAGTGCCTAAACCTAAGACCCCCCTGTTGGTGCCTAAACCTAAGACCCCCCTGTTGGTGCCTAAACCTAAGACCCCCTGTTGGTGCCTAAACCTAAGACCCCCCTGTTGGTGCCTAAACCTAAGACCCCCCTGTTGGTGCCTAAACCTAAGACCCCCTGTTGGTGCCTAAACCTAAGACCCCCTGTTGGTGCCTAAACCTAAGACCCCCCTGTTGGTGCCTAAACCTAAGACCCCCCTGTTGGTGCCTAAACCTAAGACCCCCCTGTTGGTTTTTTCGTTTAAAAATAATGTAAAAAAAAATTGTACTGTTTTTCGTTTAAAAATAATGTTTGAAAAAAAATATTGTACTGTTTTTCGTTTAAAAATAATATTTAAAAATGTATAAATCATTAAATAATGTGTAATCATGAGAAGCAGTAATAAAACATTAAGTCTCCGGGCGCCGCTTTTAAAACGTTATTTTTCTCCGGCGCCCTTTTTTCCTATCGGGCGCCCATTAAACGATATTTATTATAGGAGTGAATGGCGGCGCCCGATTTGTCCACTAGCCTCCTGCGCCCTTTTTTACTGTTACCCCTTTGTAGCCCCTTACACACTCCTGGGAGTTCTGGTTCACCATGAGCTTGCTGGGTATGCTGTACTTTGATAAAAGAGAATGCGATTAGGCTAAACAATGGAGGAGTGATTGGAGCAGAGCTGTATACAAATCCTGGGGTTTAATCATCATCAGTGTTTAGATGTTCCTCCGGCAGGCTGGTTAGGTGCCAAGCCGGGGTCCCAGGTCAGCCATTACATTAGGAGAATCGCTCTCTGTTTATAATTAGTGTACAGTCTCTCCATAAATGGCCATTACATGGAGGAGACATTGTGTTCTGCTAAAAGCAGGACAGCTCATCATTAACATGGGCTCTACTTCCTGTGCCAGGCAGCGCACAGAGGAACTCCGCACTAAACTGTTAGTTTTCTATAGTTTGGGAAAGGTTAAAGGGAGTCTGAAGTGTACATAAAATTAAAAACAGATACTCACCTAAGTAGAGAGAAGGCTCTGAGTCCTATAGAGCTTTCCCGGTCTCCTTGCGGTATCCGCGTTCCCCGACAGGCTTTCCGTTAGTCTTAAACCGATTGGTTGTAGACTGTCTTCCGCCTTGGCTGTGCTGGGAGGGCAATCAAGTAGACTCATGACCAGGGCTGCACATGCTCAGTTGGGGACTTTACCAGGGTAGACAATGGCAGAACGGATGAACATAGAGGGAGCCCAGAGTACAGGAGGGTGGAGGACGCCCCAGGTTAGTATAAATCATTGTTTTATTTATCTCCGGCACACTTTAACAGTGAAAAGGTGCCAATTATTTCAGGTTTCATGCAAATAATTCTGACCTGTCTTTACGGTAAATGTAATGCAGATTGTAAGCAGCTTAGAACAGTTATACTGAAATAAGTAGAACAAGTTAACCAGGTAACTTCCACTTCTGATTATCCCTTTCTAAAGTTGGAAGTGTGAATGGAGGTGTGACTGGAAGCTTGATGATGTGATTGGAGGTGTGGCTGGATGTATAACCAATGAGTGACTAGAGGTGTGGCTGCAAGGGAGACAGAGAATTGACTAGGGGTGTGGCTGGAAGTGTAACCAATGAGCGAATGAAGGTGTGGTTGGAAGTGCAACCAATGAGTGAGTGGAGGTGTGGCTGGAAGGATGAAGGAGTGACTGGAGGTGTGGATGGAAGAAAGCATTAAAGGAGTACTGAACAGGGGTAAAAAAAAAAAAAAAGTTGAACTTAATTGGGGCTTCTAATGGTTCCCCACAGATGTCCTGTGCCCGCGCAGCCACTCACTGTTGCTCCGGTCTCCGCCTCCAGGTCACTTCCAGAATAAAATAGGGCCTAATATTAAAGCAGGCCCTACATGGGTCTGTGGCAATCCTGCAAAGTTAAATTCGGTCACAATTTACTTATTCATGCAGGTTTTCTGTCATGACAGGGAATTGTATTTTCCCTCTGTGAGGTACTCTGCCTCCTGATTGGCTGAAATTTGGTGCAGCATAGAAAAAAAATTACAAATGCGATGTCAGTTAAGGTTAGAGATCTGTGATTGGTTGGGCAGTCAGGTAAGGTCATCTCTACCAGGTGTTGCATGGGTCAAAGTAGTTTATCCTGACCAATCAGGATTGAGTGAGGACTATATAAGAAAGGTCCGTCCAGCTATCTAGCTGCCTGTCACCTCCGTGGCTATAAGGTGAGCTCCCCACCCTCCCACACCCCTCTTGTCCAAAAGGGTCGTCGTGGTCAATCTTTATTTACTTATGTCATGCCTGGAGACATGGTCAGTGTAATTGGGGTCTTGAGTTTGTTACCCAATTAAACATATCTGGACTGTGGTACTCGGATATGCACCTGAATTACACGTATTGATATATGTATGTGTTAATAAAGTTGATTTACTTAAACCCAATTACTTATTAAAAAAATAAACGTTAAATTGAATATAAATAAAGATGGCCACGGCCTTAAAATGCCAGCTGGGAGTGTCCTGTGTCTTTTATTTCTAGCTATTAAGTTTAGCTGGGTAAGTGTTTTTTTTGCAGTGTTGCCTACAGTCCCATTTCCGACTTTTAAGTCGAAAAACCACTGCACCTGCTCAACCATGTCCTCGCAGTACGCTCCCGATGAGGTCAGGACGTGGCCAGACAGGCGCAGTGGTTTTCCGACTTTAAAGTCGTAAATTCTGGAAGTGAACCGGAGGCAGGGACTAGAGCATCGGTGAGTAGCTGCGCGGGCACAGGACATCTGTGGGGGACCATTAAAAGTTCAACTCTTTTTACCCCTACCCCCGACAGTAGTCCTTTAAAGAATTCAGGTTACAATCATATCTATGAAAAAAAATCTGCCATGCCCATCAATCATTTGCATTAACCAGTATAGGTTCCTGGCCATTTTTATTTACAGGAAAATTTCGGCTTTCTCCGGGTAATAAAATAATTTTTTTTATAGGCAAGTACGAAACAGAAATGAATGTAGTAAATGCATATTATTTTAAGGTTTCACCCCTGCTAATTTTCATGTTACACGTACCACTATTTCTTACCTCAAAATATATTCATTGTCTCTTCCCGGTTAAAAGACCACCTATGCCTTAATCCGTTACTAGTTGGGCATGCGGCGGACCACTATCCCTAGCCTGTGCATCCATAGCGATCGGATCTGATCGTTAGGATGAATCGCTAGGCAACAGCATCTGTACAGCATTGGGGTCCCCGAACTGTAGCCATAGCAATTGCATCTGATCGCTATGGAGGACAGAGGAGTGTATGCATCTATAAGCCAAGTACAGGTGACACAAGCAATTGATAGGCTAGGAAGGGGTTAAAAACCTCATTGTAGAAAAAAACCCCACCACTATATATTTGATAATATGACAGTATTTGCCACTTTTTTTTTTTACTTACTTTTTTAAAAAAAACTTTTAACTTTTTTTTTTTTTTTTTTTTTTTAACTTTTAAATGAATGATTGCTGCCATTTGCAATAGCATCAATAATTCGCTTTTGAAAGGGTGACATAAGTGTTACCTGCAGTCACGTGCATGTATGGAGGGGGCACGCACGCATGTACGGGACCACGCAACGGTGGCTTTCATGCCTGGACGTAGAATCTACATCCAGGAATGGTAACTAGTTAAGGAGACTATCGATAACGGGTTCATTCAGGATCGACTGCGTCCACCAGCTTCTCTACTTTTATACAGTGCGCTCTGAATAGTCTGATTGCTTAACAAAATTTGCACCATTAATGGCCCCTTTTCGAATGAGTGAACTCAAAATGGACACTAGATGGCGCAAGCTCCAATGTAACAGCCCAGCTGCTACTGTACTGTATGTGGGGTCATTCATTCTATTTCTGTGGATGGAGATACAGTTAAAGAATCCCTTTGCACAAAATTAAATTAAAAACTGGGAAGGAGTGGGGGGCGTAGGAGGAGCAGGCATGTTTAGTGTGCTCTCCTCATGCCCACCGGATAGCTCCCAACTGTCCCCCTTTCGGAGGGACAGTCCCTCTTTGGGAGCCCTCTGTCCTACTCATTTGTCCCTCTTTCTATGTAAATATACAGTATGTATTTTTCTACCAAAAAAATGTGTTTGATTGACTTTAAACTTTATTCCCATCCTTTAGATTGATATATTACTCATTTTAAAATGTTAATATAAAATGTTGAATTATAAAACATTTTTCTTCTGAAATCTTTATGGCATGCGTGACTAGTGGTGTGATGGGGCGTGGTCAGGGGTGTGACAGGGGCGTGGCTTACGTGTCCCACTTCCTCATCTCAAAAAGTTGGGAGATATGCGATCGCTCCCCCCGTCCTCCTCCAGTACAGCCCAACGACCCCCTGAATTTACTTCCTGGTTGTTATGGTTGTGTCTGACTGCGCAGGCGCTGCCCGGCAACGCACATCCTTGTTCCCGCAACCGGGACGTGTTGCCGGGCAGCGCCTGCGCAGTCAGACACGACCACCCCGATCAGGAAGTAAGTTCAGGGGGTTGTTAGGCTGTACCAGAGGAGAACGGGGGGGGGGGGGGGGGAGCGGTGGGCATGAGGAAAGCCCACTAAGCATGCCTGCTCCTCCCGTTTTTAATTTAATTCTGTGCTAAGCTATCCCTTAGTGCAAACCTGAACTAAAAAAATCAAAACATACATACACACGTCATACTTACCGTACCTCCCGCATAGTCTACTCATCAATGTTTTTCTTCTCTCCAGTGTCCTGTTTGTCCACTGTGATTTATGGCATTCTCTGTCCATTTTAAATATGGTGATGACCCCGTGACAGTTTCGGGGTCAGCACTCCATTAACCTGTAGTATTGCTTGAGCTATAGGGAAACATTGACATTACCTTGCACATCATTTGTCTTTTCAGTTATAACTGACAGCAACTGATATTGTGAAAAAAGGCCCTAAGGCCTACAGCTTCCAGAGAGACAAAAACGACTAGATCTAGTCAGAACTGGAAGGAATCATTGTAAGAAGAAAATAGTGAGCTTCTGAGAGGATCTGAAGGCGAAGTAAGTATGTGATATTCATTTGCAGGTACATCATGTGTTTATTTTAAATATTTGTACTCAGTTCAGGTTACCTTTAAAGCACTTTTTTTATTCAGAAAAACTGTTCTAAAAATACTACAGTTTCAAAAAGAATACATTTGTTTCCCAATACTTTTTTTTTTTAGATCTCCAAATGTGATATAAAGGTACAAAAAATTGCTTCTAATCTATAACGAGATAATTATTCTTATTTTTGTAGAACAATGCAGAGAGAAGTCAGGCAGACAATAGTATGAAAGCTGTGGTAGTAGGGTCTTCTGTACAGAGGGGGTCCTCTATGTGGTCTCCAGTATTCTGTTATTTAGGCTGTAGTTATTTTTGTTCCACTTTTGCTACAAATTGTAGAAAGTCTTTTGCCAGAATTTCCGGCTCTTCAAAGGCGGCGAAGTGTCCCCCTCGGGGCAGGTAGTTATAGGAGACGATGTTGGTGTGCTTGAGCTTGGCCCACATGAGAGGACAATGCAGCAGCTCGTTGGGGAAGGAGGCGATGCCTGTGGGGACCTTCACTGGTACTCTGAAAGACATCAGCAGAGCGCAGTGTTCAGTGACAGACATCAGCAGAGCGCAGTGTTCAGTGACAGACATCAGCAGAGCGCAGTGTTCAGTGACAGACATCAGCAGAGCGCAGTGTTCAGTGACAGACATCAGCAGAGCGCAGTGTTCAGTGACAGACATCAGCAGAGCGCAGTGTTCAGTGACAGACATCAGCAGAGCGCAGTGTTCAGTGACAGACATCAGCAGAGCGCAGTGTTCAGTGACAGACATCAGCAGAGCGCAGTGTTCAGTGGCAGACATCAGCAGAGCGCAGTGTTCAGTGACAGACATCAGCAGAGCGCAGTGTTCAGTGACAGACATCAGCAGAGCGCAGTGTTCAGTGACAGACATCAGCAGAGCGCAGTGTTCAGTGAAAGGCATCAGCAGAGCGCAGTGTTCAGTGACAGACATCCGCAGAGCGCAGTGTTCAGACATCAGCAGAGCGCAGTGTTCAGTGACAGACATCAGCAGAGCGCAGTGTTCAGTGACAGACATCAGCAGAGCGCAGTGTTCAGTGACAGACATCCGCAGAGCGCAGTGTTCAGTGACAGACATCAGCAGAGCGCAGTGTTCAGTGACAGACATCAGCAGAGCGCAGTGTTCAGTGACAGACATCCGCAGAGCGCAGTGTTCAGTGACAGACATCAGCAGAGCGCAGTGTTCAGTGACAGACATCAGCAGAGCGCAGTGTTCAGTGACAGACATCAGCAGAGCGCAGTGTTCAGTGACAGACATCAGCAGAGCGCAGTGTTCAGTGACAGACATCCGCAGAGCGCAGTGTTCAGTGACAGACATCAGCAGAGCGCAGTGTTCAGTGACAGACATCCGCAGAGCGCAGTGTTCAGTGACAGACATCCGCAGAGCGCAGTGTTCAGTGACAGACATCAGCAGAGCGCAGTGTTCAGTGACAGACATCCGCAGAGCGCAGTGTTCAGTGACAGACATCAGCAGAGCGCAGTGTTCAGTGACAGACATCCGCAGAGCGCAGTGTTCAGTGACAGACATCAGCAGAGCGCAGTGTTCAGTGACAGACATCAGCAGAGCGCAGTGTTCAGTGACAGACATCAGCAGAGCGCAGTGTTCAGTGACAGACATCAGCAGAGCGCAGTGTTCAGTGACAGACATCCGCAGAGCGCAGTGTTCAGTGACAGACATCAGCAGAGCGCAGTGTTCAGACATCAGCAGAGCGCAGTGTTCAGTGACAGACATCAGCAGAGCGCAGTGTTCAGTGAACAATGAAACAAGCACAGTCTCCTTACAGTATTCTAAGTACTCGTATACAGCGGTGTACCGATGGGACAATAGCTCATAGACTGATGTGACTGCAAGGCAATCCCTGACAGATATGCATGACAGGAGGGGCAACATGTACTGTATTATGGAAAGGGAAATGGGGACATGAAGCAGTCCCTGTACTGTAAGAGGAACAGCATGCAGTGTATTATAGAGAAGGAAGGAAAGGTAAAAGCAGCTTTACTATGGGGAAGGGGACAGATGATCAGCATGGATGGAGAAGCAACATGTATTGTGCTATGGAGATCGAGACATAGAGGGACAGCATATACTGTGCTTTGGAGAGGGAGAGAAGTAGCAACATGTACTGCAATATGGAGAGGGGAGGGGGAAGCAGCATGTACTATACTATAGAGTTAGAAGCAGCATGTGCTGTACTGTGGAGTGGGGGTTGAATGAGCAGCATGGACTGTATTATCTAGTGAGGGAGGAGTGTATAGTATTATGGAGTGGGGGAGGGATGAGCAGCATGCTTCTTTAATTGGAGGGGGGAGAATGCGTGGGAAGGGGAAGTGTGTAGGTGGGTTGCATGCGTGGGGAGTGGGGATGTGCGTGGAGAAGGGGAGGGAGCGTGGAAAAGCGGAGGGAGTCTCTGGTGAGAAAGGGCTGGAGTGTGCGCTGGGGAAGGGGAGAGAGCGTATGGAGAGGAGGGGAAGTATGTAGGGAGGGGGTTTAGGGGCGTGGGTAAGTGGAGGGAGTGTCTGGTGAGAAAGGGCTGGAGTGTGCGCTGGGGAAGGGGAGAGAGCGTATGGCGAGGAGGGGAAGTGTGTAGGGAGGGGGTTTAGGGGCGTGGGGAAGTAGAGGGAACGTGAAGTGGGGAGAGGAGGAAGCATGCTTGGGAAAAGTAAAGTGTGGGAAGAGGAGAAGGGTGCATGCGTGGGGATGTGCGTGGAGAAGGGGGATGTGCGTGGAGAAGGGGGAGGGAGCGTGGAGTGGGGAGGAAGAGCAGAAATCTTCCATCTAGAGTTCTGCAAGTATCTTCTCCAAGTCCATCTCAGCACTTCGAACTCAGCTTGCTGGGCAGACCAAGGCAGATTACCACTATGGCTGACTATCCAGCAGAGGGCGCTCTCATACTGGGCGCATATACAGAGCAGCAGCCCCAGCACTTACCACCATAAAGCCTCACTGAGCCAGGGGGGCGAGGCCATACCACGCGCTTTGAAACAAAGCGTCAACAGCCAGCCCAGCCAAGGCCACCAACACAGTCTGACAAAAGCCCAAATAAAAGGAATGATAGAAAGCTGCAAGGACCGATACATAGAGGAATGGAGAAGTGACATAAAGAACTCCCAGAAACTCACTATCTACCAATCACTACAGAGGGAGTACACAATGGCTCCATATCTGGAGAGGCTACACCACCACAAAGATAGACAGGCCTTGAGCCTGTACCGTCTGAGCGCCCACAACCTGGAGATAGAGACAGGACGACACAGACAGACATGGAAGCCCCGGGAGGAGAGACTGTGCAGGCAATGTGACCAGGGGGTCCTGGAGGATGAGGCCCACTTCCTGCTACACTGCAGCAAATATACACCATTGAGGACCGCCCACTTCCAGAGACTCTCCGCCCACATCCCAGATTTCACCTCCACAGATGAGGAGAGGAAACTCTATATCCTACTGGGTGAAGAGGAAAAAAAAACTGTGCAAATAGCAGCCCGATATATCACTGCCTGCCACCAACTGAGAGGAACATGATACCACATGGACTGTATAACCCCATACTCCCCTCCCCTATGGACTGTATGCCTATACCCCCCTCCCCTATGGACTATATATCTCATCCCCCCATACCATCCATTACATCCTCCACCCTCCTATGGACTGTATACCTATATTCTTCCCTTATACCTATATCCGTCCCTTATACCCACAACCCCCCCCCCCCCACACACACACACACACACGTTAATGTTTTGTTTTGCTTTGGCAATGCTAAAATGTATTCATCGCCATTGTTTCACGTTTCGCTTACTTCTCATGTTTGGCCACGCCGATTCCTCTTCCAATGTTCTCTTTGTAGAGTCTCATGGAGGTGACGATGGAGCCGGTCAGCCAGTAAATCATAACGTTGGTCAGAAGATCGTCCAAAGTGTATTTTCTGAAATAAAGCAAAAATATCACATAAGATGGAGAGGAGACTGTGACACCAAATATGGAGGCAGATGGAGAGTCTGGCCAAGCCTGGCCCAGCTCTGTACACAATAAGTGGCCAACTCTACCAAATACTGGCATGGGGATGGTTAGATCCCATCTTGGCCCTTTCGACTGCTCCAGAGCTGCTATGGAAGATTGTGAGCTTCTCTGAGAACAGTCAGTGATATGACTATGTACTCTGTAAAGTGCTGCCGAGGATGTCAGTGCTGTATAGATACATAATAATAATAATAATAATAATAATAAGGTTGGACATTGGACTAGGACTATGGTAGGATTAGATTGTTAGCTCCTCTGAGGATAGTCAGTAACATGACATAAAAATATTATATCAAATCACACTATCATCTTAATGTAGTAAGTAATACTTTATTAGGGACTTATCCATACATCACAACAATAAGTTAAAAACAATAACCCCTGACTCCCCAGGGACTCTGCAGAGTCTTTGGCAGAGTAGCGTCTCATCTGTGCTGGCTGGCAGGTAAGACACTACACTGACATAGACACTGCAGAGGTCCTACGGAGCAGTTAAGTTGGGAGGTGATTGGGGGGAGGGTCAGCAGCCAGCTCAGGGGCCCAGGAGGGAAATTTAGCTGCAACAAAGGGCCCCTAGTGACGCTTTTTGGTCGGGGGGGGGGGGGTCTGTTGGGGGGCCCCCAAGGCTAATTTTGCCCTAGGGCCCAATTGTTACTTGAACCGGCCCTATGCAAAGGAGAGCCTGCCAGTCCACTGCAGACATCACATGCCACTACCAATGAAAACAAAGTATTTCTCAGCACTTTCAAGAATCATTGGCTATGGGAATCTTACACACACACACACACACACACACACACACACACACACACACACACACACACACACACACACACACACACACACACACACACACACACACACACACATGTATTTTCTGTACGTACTTCTCCAGACCGCCATCCTCATAGTCCCGAAAAGCCGGATCTGTCCAGGTGGAGAATTTCTCCAGAATGTAAGCTGCCAGCCCAACCGGAGAATTATTCAACCCACAACCTGCAGAACAGATAGAAAATCATCCATTTCTATGTCTACCCATGCATTTTATATCAAGCTGATTTACTGTATAATGGCATAAACAGCCTCTGTTCCCACTGGTGGTCTTAAAGAGAACCGGGGGTGGGTTTTACAAATCCCAATTGCATACAGAGGCTGGGTCTGCATATAATGCCCAGCCTCTGTTGCTAGATTATCTCCCCCTGCCCCCCCTGCGCTCTGCTATGCCCCCCAAAATAAACCGCCGTGCTAGTGACACACAGCTTGTCGTCAGCAGTCTGTTTACATGTATACTGTCATTCTCGCCGCTCCCCCGCCTCCTCTATGTCGCCGCTCCCCGCCTGCGTCCCTTCCCTCCAATCAGCGGGGATCGGCGACATAGAGGAGGCGGGGGGGGGGGGGGTGCGCCGAGAATAACAGTATACATGTAAACCACCTGCTGACGACACGCTGTGTGTCACTAGCACGGCGGTTTATTTTGGGGGGCCAGGGGGGGGGGGGCAGGGGGAGATAATATAGCAACAGAGGCTAGGCATTATATGCAGACCCAGCCTCTGTATGCAATTAGGATTCGTAAAACCCACCTTGGGTTCTCTTTAAAGCAGCAGGGACAGCCATACTATCCCGGGGGAAAAAAAAAAAAAAAATCACATCTATAAGTAGATAAAATACTTGTTCTACTTACATAACATATGTATTGTACTGTCCACATTTTGATTTCAGTAAATTGAGAGAATTCTGTTTCAGGCATTTTCCATCTTTACTGCCTCTGACTGAAGCCAATCCTAATGTAATTTCCTCAGTTACTATTTTTTTTCCTTCAAGAAACTGCACTGTCATATCAAGCTTGCTTTGTAAACACGTTTGAGCTTAACATAGATCGTATTTTAGCAGCTTAGTGTATTTTAATTCTCAGCCTCCTGTCACACTGAACTGCCCTCAGCCAATCAGTGAGGATTAGGAATGTGGGAGGGGCGATGACAAGGTTCCTTCTGGTCAGCAGTGTGTACCAAATAGAGCCAGGCTGATTGAGATAAGATTTATTACAGCAGAAACGTTTATGATCATATTGGCGTGCTTGCAATGCAGAGTCACGTTACCGTATGTTCTCCTTGCGAACAAAATGGCTGTGCACTGGAAGATGGCTTGGATACCGGTCTGTTAAACAAAGCTTGTATTTTTGTGGCAATTTGTGAAGCAGATTATGAGTAGGCACAGACACTTACATAAAGATACTATATATACACACATGGAGCCAGCCAGCCATTTGGCTCACATCCCTGTTATTTCATTAATAATTGGCTTTAAACTAGAGCAGATGCCATTTAAGAGAGAGAGAGAGATCAAAGTCCCACTAAGCAAAGGATTAGCAATTAGGTGAAATAGCCAGCACTAGCATCTCCCTCTGATGACACTATTATTCAATGATGTCTCTTAAAGGAGCACTATTGCGAAAATTGTAAAATTGAAAATACGTCTAAACATACAAATTAGGAAGTACATTTCTACCAGAGTAAAATGAGCTATAAATGACTTTTCTCCTACCTTGCTGTTACTTTCAGTAGGTAGTAGAAATCGGACAGAACCGACAGGTTTTGGACTAGCTCTTCTCCTCATGAGGGATTCTCAGGGCTTTCTTTATTTACAAAAGCACTTAGTGAATGTCAGTTGCTCCCTCCAACAGCTAAAAAAAAAACCCTGTGCAGCGAGCAAGGAGGCTGGCCGGCATCTTTATATAAATACTTTTCAAAAAGTAGATTTATAAAAGAATAAAAGGCCATGCTGAGAATCCCTTATGAAGAGATGGATTAGACCAAAACATGTTGGTTCTGACACATTTCTACTACTTACTGTAAGTGACAGCAAGATGGGAGAAAAGTAATTTATGGCTCATTTTAACCTGAAAGAAACGTACTTCTTATTATGTGTATATGTTACGGCCAGAACCCGAAGTGTGGCCACTTCTAGTTCTGGCCGGCCACTTCGGGTTCTGGCCGGCCAATGCGCGAAGTGGCCGCAGCGCTGCGGCCAATGTGAGAAATGTTTTGTTGACGCCGTCTCGCCGCGGCCAAATTGATGATGCTTAATTGTAATGAAATGTAGCCGGCGGCAATGTCATAGATGAAGCCGCCGGCTTTCGCGCACTGCCTCTCCCCGATCCACCCTCCCTCCTCTCCCCGCCTCCCATTACAATACATAGCAGCCGGGCGGGGACATGCAGCCGGAGAGTCGTTCGTCGCGGCAGGGGAATCCTGCCGTTCCTGCAGAGCGGGGTGCTGGCAGAAGCGATGTCTGCAGCCTCCCCCGCTCTGCTGCCCCTGCTGCGACGAACGACTCTCCGGCTGCATGTCCCCGCCCGGCTGCTACGTATTGTAATGGGAGGCGGCGGCGAGAGGAGGGAGGGGGGGATCGGGGAGAGGCAGTGCGCGAAAGCCGGCGGCTTCATCTATTCTATGACATTGCCGCCGGCTACATTTCATTAAAATTAAGCAAGTTTGTCATCAATTTGGCCGGGCGAGACGGCTGTAAACATTCCATTTCTCACATTGGCCGCAGCGCTGCGGCCACTTCGCATATTGGCCGGCCAGAACCCGAAGTGGCCGGCCAGAACTAGAAGTGGCCACACTTCGGGTTCTGGCCGTAACATATACATCGAATTTACATTTTAAATTTTTTCGCAATAGTGGTCCTTTAAAAGGGGATTTATATTTTGGACAGCATGTTCTTAGGAGTTTTTTTTTCCCTTTTGTCTACAGGATGAAAATGGTTGTTGTATGTAAGGTGGAAAATTTACTTTTTTTTTAATAAAAGTTAAAAAAAAGTCAATATAGGGTGCATCCTCTTGTAAATGATCAAGCGTCAATTTGGCTGCTAATATGGGCGTTTGCTTCTCCTGTATGCCTGCTGAGTGAGCGCGCAAGTCTGATCTTTTGGCTGTCATGGTCCATTTTAAAGTGTCAGGGCACTTTTACGTAAGTGTTGTTAAAAGGTCTTAAAATGAGGTCATCAATGATGCAGTGTATTTGGTTTGCTGATTTGTGGATTAAAGTTAAAAGCTTGTCCCTGCTAAGGCTCGGTTCACACTGGATGGATCAAAACCGGATCCGTGGAAAAACAGATCAGCTTTTAATAGTCATTCGTTTTTGATCTGTGACCTTCCGTTCCACGTGGTCAACGTGACAAACGCGTCTATCCGGGGGAGGAAAAAAAAATTGCTGCAGACCAAAAACCTGGGTTATGCCGAACGGATCCGTTCTAACGGAGTAATGTGAACAAATCCTATCGATTCACATAGGATCTGTTCACCTCCAGTCCATTTAGCTCTGCTAAACTGACCTTTTTATGCTCAATGTGAACGGGGCCACATTGTTTAAAGGGAACCAGAGATGGAACGTTTCACACAAAATAAACATATCAGTTGATAGCTTGTAAAGAATAAATGCTCTATCTGATAATTTCGCCACTCTGGTGTGCCTTTTTGAGTGTTTTTTAACCATTATTGCTCCAGGAAATATCCAATATGGCCACCGGCTTATATTTCTTCTGCTTCCAGGTTATAAACTGTTCTGGATGTGCTGTCTAGGCTATATAAGACTATAGACAAGCAGGGCTGCTGCAGGCTTTCATCTGTCTGCTTTCATTATTCTGGTATGCTGTGTGGCTGCCTGTAGGAAGTGTCTCTCATAGAAATGAAACTGCATACAGTAGATAATGACTGGCTGCACACTGCACACAGATACACTTGTGTGTGTCAGAGCTTCTTTCTCAGCAGCAGCAGCCCCTCCCATGTCAACAGCTCTGAGTAGGGGGCCAGGAGGTGGCAGGGTTGGGCTTGAAAAGACTCAACAGAAGAGTGGCTCAGCTATAATGATTCCAGGTCAAACCTCGACTGAATCAGTCGGTGGATTCTTATCACAGTTGATAACAGATAGATTAGACTGAGAGGAATAAAAACTAAAAGCAGGGTAGGTGTTTACTGTCATGTTCCCACTGATAAATGTAATAAAATACATGAGGGTGCTTCGTCTCTGGTTCTCTTTAAAGAGGAACTCCAGTGAAAATAATGTAATAAAAAAAGGGCTTCATTTTTACAATAATTATGTATAAATGATTTAGTCAGTGTTTGCCCATTTTAAAATCTTTTAAATCCCTGATTTACATTCTGACATTACATGGTGACATTTTTAGTGCTGGCAGGTGATGTAGCTGCTGCTTGCTGTTTTGGCAGTTGGAAACAGCTGTAATCAGCTATTCCCCACAATGCAGCAAGGTTCACAGACCGAAAACTGCCAAAAGTACGCACTCAGAATTTCTTTGTGGGAGGGGTTTCACCACAATATCAGCCATACAGCGCCCCCTGATGGTCTGTTTGTGAAAAGGAATACAATTTCTCATGTAAAAGGGGGTATCAGCTACTGATTGGGATAAAGTAAAATTCTTGGTCGGAGTTTCTCTTTAAATAAATAACAGTTCAGTAGTCATATATGCCGGCTCACACTCAAAAGCTAAATCGTTTATTTACCCGTTTATTGGATAATGTCCCATCGGGTCTTTGCAGTTCGTATGTTTATATTCGGACTCTGTCAATAAAACTATTTGAAACTAAAACGCAAATCATGAATTTTGCGCAGCAATTTTGCCATGATTTGCATTTTGATTCCCGTTCAGCAGAATGAGAATCACAACGCAATCACTGCAGGCAGCGTGTTAACGATTTATGCTAATCGCAAACGCTGTAGTGAGAATGATCCCATAGGGATACATTAGCAGCAGCACTGATCGGTGGCGATCAGCAAAGTGCTCAATTGTGAACCAGCCCATACTCCTGCCATAATCAGGTTTTTCTTCCAAAGCATTCACAAGCTGTACAAATAAGCTGGTATTTCTGATGGTGTGCACCCCCTGCTGGTGAGTTTCTAAATGTGCAATATTCATAAATAATATTTCACGTGGACAGCTGTAAAAATAAATAACTGAATAAAATATAGATGCAAAAAAGGGCTGTGGAGTCAGAGTTGGAGTCAAGGAATCGGAGCAATTTTGGGTACCTGGAGTCGGAGTTGGAGTCGGTGGTTTCATAAACTAGGGAGTAGAGACTCGGATGATTTTTGTACCAAATCCACAGCCCCGGTAAGTATTATGCTGGGCATACACAGCTCGATTTTTCCGCTCGATTCTCCCACTCGATCGATTCCACTTATCTTCCGCTCGTTTTTCTTATCTTTTCCCATTGTCCTCCATGCGGAATAAAGCGCAGAAACGATCGGGCCGGAGATCGGATGTGTCGGAAATCAACTATCGAGCCATCTAAATGGCTCAGAATCGAGCCGTGTATTCCCAGCATTAGACTAAGGAGTCGGAGCAATTTTGGGTACCTGGAGTTTTGAGAGCCGGTGGTTTCATAAACAGAGGACATTTCATAAACGGTGACGGTCGTTAAAAAAAAAAAAATATATATATAAAAATCGCCGCTTGTCGGGAAATTCGCGACGTGGGTGCATACATCAAAACTGACCATTTTGATGCCCTGCAAACCAATGCCAAGTTTGCCAAAAACAGAGGAGCCGGGCTGCAGAAATTCCCTTTCAAGGGCTTTAGAAATGTTAATTGAATTATTACGAGGATATGATTCACAGGCATGCATGCTAATCAGCACTGATCCCCTATAATGGCCTTCCTGTGTATGAAAGGCCTGTAAATTGCATTTGTGTGAAGGAACAGTAAAGATGTCAGCTAGCGGCAGTCACTGTACATCGCAAAGCACTCTATTTCCCTTAAAGAGAGGACCGGAGAAAGCAGAATCCATTAACAGACTGTTTATTTGTCAAAACACAGAATGGTCTGAAACGAACGTCTTCCCAGCCTCAAGTACCTCCTAATGATCCATCCAGAGAGACGTCATGTTACGGTTTAGTATTTGCTTCATTTATCCGGCAAAAAAGGAGGAAAAACAATATGATGCACTTACCTGACTATTGTCACCTCTGAATGTAGAGAATGCGGCGCATTAATAAAATGCTAAATGTATGCGGGCAGCGGTGGTTGTGGTTCTCCATACCACCGCCGCTGCCCAAGACTCTCTGGAAGTTAAAGCGGACCCAAACAAAACTTTTTTTTTAATTCAAAATATTTTGTTGCACAACTCTGACAAATACAAAGATAAACACTCCTTTAAGCCTATGAGCATTTCAGTGCATGCTTTTCACCCTTCTCTTTTCATAACTAGGGTTATACAGGTGGCAGCCATTACTTCTGAGCTTAGTAGGAGATTGCAGATCATGGGTGTGTTTGTCATCAGATACCCTCCCTCACAGGGGCGTCGTCTATGTGAAATCTCACACAGGCTGAGATCACCTCCCCTGTGACATCAGCAGCAGCAGCCTGTGTTTTGTTTGTTTCTTATCTCCTCCACCAGTCTGCTGGATTCTGTTCCTCCATTAAATGTAAAATATTTTATATTTGTCATCATGCAGCTGAAAAAAAGGCTGCTATTTCTTATTATAATTTAGAAAATAGATTTCTAAAATCTTGTATTTTTAATTTGGGTCCACTTTTATAATCTCTACTGCAGACTCCACCCACCAACACTTAGTGTCCGTTTCCCCGGAGGCAAAATTTTATTTCATAGTCGCCGTATCATCCCCAGTCCACACTTGCATGCATTTTCCAGCATTAATACTACAACCGGGTTTTCTCATTAAGAATCATTAGGTACTGTGGAAAACCGTGCGCGTTGTTAGACAATTGCGCTTAAATGTCCAAAAATTCACGTGCAGAAACACATTCACAGTTTCCGTGCAGGCAAGGATGGAACCTGCCTAACCCATTACTTAATGTGGTGTTGAACATTTAAAAGTGTAACTGTCGGGCGTAAAATCAATTCTTTATTTTAACTGGTAAACAAGTAATAAGGATGCTAACCAGGCAATCCAAAAGTAAAAAAAAAAAAAATCACTCTTCGTTTTCTTCTCCATAAAACATTCCCCAGTTTCCACGGCTCTTATTTGGTACATCTGCCGCATAAAGGAAGTTGCTGGGCATGCTGGGTTGTCTTTCTGCTGCTTTACTTTCCCCTCAGACTCAACTAGTGCAGCCTGATTGGCTGAAGCCTCTTTCCCTCCTGTTTTACCCTCCCACGCCTCTGTTTCTCTCAGATCGGCCAATATTTCTCATGCTGAGACAATGCATTTTCTATTGCAGAGCTGGGTGGGAGTGCCTGAAGACTGGGAGGAGGACGGGCAATGCATACACAATCAATCAGAGGAGAGTAAGGGAGGAAATGACATCAGGATTGGCTTCAATAGACACAGTTAAAATGGAGAATCCTATGAAGGATTTTTTTTTTTTTTTTTACTATAGAAAAATCACTAAAATCAAAACGTGGACAGTGCAATACATAGGTTATGTAATTAGAGCAAATATTTATCTACTTATATATGTGGGTTTTTTTCTGAGATAGTATTGCTGACAGCTCCTCTTTAAAAACATACTTGAGTGACATGTGGCCTGATGAGATTAACACATGTACATATAGTATTAGTCCTACTAAGAAATTGTCTGATGTTGCTTTCTAATGCTGGGCATACACGGCTCAATACCCCCTTATCAATCGAGCCGCTGATGGCTCGATTGATAATATACGGCGTGTCTGATCACCACGGGGATCGATTCCGCGCTCAATACCCGCGGCCGGACAATAGCGGCGAATCGAGCGGGAGATAAGAAGCGCCGGCGGGGACGAGCTAGAATCGATTCGGGTGCACAAGCGGGGACACAGCGGGAGTCGATCCGGCGGCTAATCGGCCACCGGATCGACCCGTGTATGCTCAGCATTAAAGACAGAAAGAGTTGTTAGCTATTATTTAGCTATGTAAATAAGCATGTGGAGCAGCTTGTCAATTCAGTACAATGTCCTGAAAAGTAAATAGAAGGTAAAACACTTCTGACTGAGGAGGCAATGCTGATTTAATTGCTGAAAAGTTCAAAGGGTCATTACTTCAGTTTATATTGCAGCAGAATGAGGCCGTAAATAAAAATGGCAGCCTCTATATCCCTCTTGTTAAGTTGCCCTTTAAACCGAAAAATAAAAATACGATACTCTGTTCTAGGTTAGCAATGTTGTATTTACCATTAGTACTAAATATACAATTACCTTATAAGCTTATGCTCAGTTCAGGCTTGCTTTACTATGAAGAAATATTACATTGGTTATATCTGTTCTGTTTAAAGTGGTAATCTAGCCAAAAGCAAATTCTGGAAAGAGCGAGGGTTAAGGGTTAAACGTTCTGTCTTATTCCCTCACTTCCTGGGTATTACCTAAGGAACAAGAAAGAAAGAAAGAAAGAAAGAAAGAAAGAAAGAAAGAAAGAAAGAAAGAAAGAAAGAAAGAAAGAAAGAAAGAAAGAAAGAAAGAAAGAAAGAAAGAAAGAAAGAAAGAAAGAAAGAAAGAAAGAAAGAAAGAAAGAAAGAAAGAAAGAAAGAAAGCTCTCAGCATGTATAGTGAACAATGAAGCTTTGTTCATATTATAAAATCGCCAGCACTGTCGCCAGCGCTGGCGATTTATAGGGTGATCTTGAAAGCAATCGATTTCAGAGCGATTTCGGCTTGGAAAAGCGTTTTTTCTAAGCGCTTTTGCGGAGCGATTCATTTTTCACTTCCTGACATCAGTAAGGAAGTGAACTGTTTAACCCAGAAATGAATAAATACAATGTATTTATTCTCCAAAGCGCTCAGGAAATCGCAATACAAAGTGCTTTTTCAAGCGCTTTGCAATTTCCCTATACCTGCCATTGAGCCAAAACGCTCAGAAAAAGGGTACAGGCAGCACGTTTGAGATTTAAAAAAAACAAAAACAAAAAAAACGCAAAGCTCAAATGTGAACACTGTCATAGGAAATAATTACACAAGTGCTTTTAGAGCCATTTCCAAAATCGCCAGCGCTTAAAGGACAACTGAAGTGAGAAATATAGGGAGGCTGCCATATTTATTTCCTTTTATACAATACCAGTTGCCTGGCAGTCCTGCTGGTCTATTAGGATGCATTAGTGTCTGAATAATGCCAGAAACAGGCATAAAGCAAATTTTTTAGATCTGACAATAATGTCAGAAACACCTGGTCTGCTGCATGCTTGTTCAGGGTCAATGGCCAAAAGTATTAGAGGTAGAAAATTAGCAGGATAGCCAGGCAACTAATATTGCTTAAAAAGAAATAAATATGTCAGCCTCCACATCCCTCTTGCTTCAGTTGTTCTTAAAAATAAATAAATAAATAAAATAAATCAGCAAGCACTGATCGTGTGAACAAGTCCTTACTGTCCCGATCCAGGACAGGTATCACCTCCTTACTTGTGCCAGTGAGGAAAAACATCCCGTAGTAGCATGCGTCCAACTTTAATAACCGGGGACAGGGTTTACCGTCTGTGGTAAGCGATACTCCCTCAGTATAGGCTTCCAGCGGTCCACTGTATGAAAAGGCGGCATCAACGCTTCGCGGCCGCCAGCTTTCAGAGACGACGCATCACAGAGGTACTACCTCTTTCCATTAAGTCTGGGGACTAGCGTTTCACAAAGGTACTACCTCCATTCCATTAAGTCTGGGGACTTGCATTTCACAGAGGTACTACCTTTTTCCATTAATTCTGGGGACTAGCGTTTCACAGAGGTACTACCTCCGTTCCATTAAGTCTGGGGACTAGCGTTTCACAGAGGTACTACCTCCATTCCATTAAGTCTGGGGACTTGCATTACACACAGGTACTACCTCCGTTCCATTAAGTCTGGGGACTTGCGTTTCACAGAGGTACTACCTCCGTTCCATTAAGTCCGGGGACTAGCGTTTCACAGAGGTACTACCTCCTTTCATTAAGTCTGGGGACTAGCGTTTCCCAGAGGTACTACCTCCGTTCCATTAAGTCTGGGGACTAGCGTTTCACAGAGGTACTACCTCCTTCCATTAAGTCTGGGGACTAGCGTTTCCCAGAGGTACTACCTCCGTTTCATCGTCATCTAATTGAATAAGAGAACATTGATTACCTTCACCCACGCTCATGCACTGATCTTAGCGTCAGCCACCTGCCTGCCGCCGCCTAGCAACCAAGCACCGGGAGCAGCTTTGTTAAACAGTGGCTTGATGCTCGCGGCTACGCCTCTCCCTTTTCAATGAGAGCTGGTGGCCATGAAGCGTGCATGCTACCTTTTCTTACTTGCTGAACCTCTGCCACCAGTGGACTACTGGAAGCCAATACTGAGGGAGGATCGCCTACCACAGAAGGTGAGCCCTGTCCCTAGCTATTCAAGTGGGATGCATGCTACTACAGGCTGTTTTCCTCACAGCCAAAACTCAGGAAGTGATACTTGTCCTGGAAAGGGACATTCACTGTTCAGTATCCATGCTGAGAGCACTCTCTCCATTTTGTTCCTTTTTCCAGCAGATTCCTGAGCAGCATAGCCTTATATAGCACCTGATCGCACTACACTGGAAGCATATCCAACTCCCCCTAATCGTATTGGGTGTTACCTAGGCACAGGAACTTGAATCTGAGATATTTGAGGCCATCTTCTAAATCAAAAAAACTGTTCTGTGCCAACGTACATCAGTATGACTCCGCCCCAAACATATAAGTGGCGACAGTAGGGTCTTACCGCCGGTGTCCGGCTTGGTGGCCTGGAGGTGCATGTAGCCGCTCTCCTTCATAACGTGGCCGATCACCTTCTTCCCAAAAGGAAACAGCCTCCTGACGTCCTCCTCCTGGAAGCCGAACAGGCCGGGGAAATACTTGCCGAGGAGTATGGAGAGCAAGAACACCGGACTATTGCTGGATGCAAACACCATGTTCAAATGAAGACCCTTCACATTGCTGAAAGACAAGCACGTCTGCGTCACACAGGAGCTCTCACGGTGTCCTCTTCTTTACATGTACCCCCTCCTCTTGTCATGTGCTCCCTTTTTGGCCTCCTGCCTTACTGTTCTTCCTCCTAAAGGTGGCACTAATGATACAACTTATATGTACGGTTACCACTGAAAAGCCAAGCCCGAACATTAAAGAGAACCCAGATTTTCATACTTCTAAGCCTCCTCCTGCAACCCCCTTTCCCAGCCTTTCAGCAGCCTTTGCCCATCTCCCGCATGGAGGTGTGGAGGCTGTTGAACATATCCTATCTTGTGCATCCGATTTTTCGGGTGTTCAGATTACATTTTTGTGTACATTATTGCAGATGCTTTTGACTAAGAATTATTTTCTAGTAGAGGACCAGTTTTACTTACAACTTAGGGGCACTGCAATGGGCTCGAATGTGGTCCGTCCTACGCAAACGTCTTCATGAATGCATAAGAAGAGACTTGTGTATACAAGTGATATTTTAACTAAATTTGCATTCTGCTGGATGCGATATATTGATCTATTGATCCCTGGTAGTCAGTTTGAGAGGGTACGACGTAAAGTTGACAATTACCAACTTAGAGACACTAGACTAGATGAGATGACTGACAGATTTAAAGTTAGACATTATCCTGGACCACTGTTGGAGAGAGCAAGACGTGACTTAAAGAGAACCAGAGATGAAGCACCCCTTTGTATTTTACCTTATAAATTAGTGGGAACATGACAGTAAACACCTAATCTGCTCTTTGTTTCATTGTTCTCTGTTTAATCTGACTGTTATCACCTCTGATAAGAATCCCCGACTGAGCACTCAGTCTAGCTTTGCTACGGAAAGATTATAGCTGAGTCTGTCTTCTCTGGTGTCTTTTTAAGCCCAAGCCTGCCCCCTTGTGGCTCTGCTATAATGACTCAGCTATAATTATTCCCTGCAAAGCCAGACTGAATGCTCAGTCCGGGATTCTTATCACAGCTGATAACAGACACTTTTAGCAGTGAGGATGAAACAGAGAGCATGGTAAGTGTTTTCTCTAATGTTCTTACTGATATATATGGTAAAATATACAAGGGTGCTTCGTCTCTGGTTCCCTTTAATTGTAGATAGATCGGATAGGACCAATAGAAGACGAGGACACAATAAAAAATTTCCGATAGCCAATACAATGTTCATAGTGACAGTGTTGCCAAAATTATACGGACCAATTGGCATCTGGTGAAGGATAATTTTCCTGACATACCAGAATTTCAGGCCCCCCTCTCCCCCTTATGGCATACAGACGAGCACCCAAACTCCAAGATAAACTGGTACACGCTGACCTAGGGACTCAAAAAAGTTTGGTTACCTCCAGGAGACACAATGGTACTTATCCATGTTTAGGATGTATACACTGTAATAGTGTGATCAAAGGGAGTAATTTTGTTCATCCACATAATGGTACAAGTTTTAAAATTAATGGTCAACATGATTGTAATTCTAGATTTGTGATATACTTGCTTAAAGAGAATCTGTATTGTTAAAATCGCACAACAGTAAACATACCAGTGTGTTAGGGGACATCTCCTATTACCCTCTGTCACAATTTCCCCGCTCCTCGCCGCATTAAAAGTGTTTAAAAACAGTTTTAAAAAGTTTGTTTATAAACAAACAAAATGGCCACCAAAACAGGAGGTAGGTTGATGTACAGTATGTCCACACATAGAAAAATACATCCATACACAAGCAGGCTGTATACAGCCTTCCTTTTGAATCTCAAGAGATCATTTGTGTGTTTCTTTCCCCCTGCAGCTATCTTCCACTGAAGTGTCAGGCTGTTTCTTCCTGCAGAGTGCAGACAGCTCTGCCTGTATGTAATTCCTCAGTATGTGAAAGCCCAGCCAGCTCAGAGGAGGATATACCCAGCTTGTAAAAGATAAGAGAGAAGAGAGAAGCTGTCCTAATGTAAATAATACACAGGCAGTGTGCAGAGAGGGGCCTGGAGGGGGGAGATGCATCACAGAACCACAACACTGAAGAACTTGGCAGCCTTCCAGACACAGGCTGACAAGTCTGACAAGAGAGAGATAAGTTGATTTATTACAGAGACGGTGATAGAACGTGCTGCAGTAAGCCAGAACACATTAGAATAGCTTTTGGAACTTGTAGGATGATAAAAAACAGGATGCAATTTTTGTTACGGAGTCTCTTTAAAGTGAACCTCCGGACTAAAAATCGACTCAGCAGCACTGAAAAGGCCTGGTGTTTCTTTAACAGTTTCACAGCATCAGAACTTTGTTTCTCTTAACCAAGCCTCATTTTTAGCTGCACAGAAGGAAACTACCCGGGCTTTTTTCCCCTGATGCTGTGCAAAGCATGATGGGATTTCTGATGTTGTTGCTCTCGTTCTGCTGTTTTGGTGAAATTTTTTTTTTTACATTTTGAATTTGACATTTGTAGCCTAGCGTGTACAGCTGGGAGGGGTTATCAGGATAGTTGGAACTGTGTCTCATGCTCCCTGTCACCTCCTTTCAACCAAAAAGATGGCTGCCCCCATGACAAAGATGGCAGCCCCCATGAATCACAAACATTTGCCTGTTCTTTTAAAACAGGGTGGGTAAAAAATTATATTACCCATCTATTCTAATTAACATAACTAATGTAACTTAATGACAGTATGTTTGTTTAGGCTGAAGTTCCCCTTTAAATGTCCTTGTGGCCTGCTTTATATAGGCCAGACCACACAGAGAATGAAAGATAGACTGACAGCTCACAGAAGTACAATTAGGACCAAAAAAAAAGTAGAATTACCAGTACCATTTCATTTTAGTACAGCAGGACATACTACTAGTCAGCTGGGGTTCCAAATTATCGAGCAGGTTAAACCCGGGAGGAGAGGTGGCAATAGAATGCAGAAATTGTTATATCGCGAGGCGTATTGGATATGTAGATTAGATATGATTGAGCCTAAAGGTATGAATAGGGAATATGATATGACCCCTTTCTTATGATGATGTATATATCAATATTGTTCTTTTAAGGTCTATTTATTGGTCACATTATTGAGAATATTGATATTTTTTCTACTATATTAGCTGTTCTAGTGTGTATTTTATACATTGTTACATTTTGTCTATCATTTGTGTGATTTATGATAGCTTTGCTAGATGTTTAGCATACATGTGGTATGATTATTCAACACAAGATGTCCTACTTTCTATTTTTCCCTTTGGTCTGTTGACGCCTGCGTAGAGCGGGTTTTTGTCCAGACAGCAGGGCGGAAGGCGTACTTTTGTCTGTGAAGCGTACTATGACGTGCATGGGGGCGAGTTACACCCACCATTTCCCCATCAGGTCCGCCTCTGCTAGGGGCGGGTCCTGATGGACACGTCATCGCGGGAGCTCTTCCTATAGGTCGGCGGTGCGCCGAGTGGACATGGGGTGTGCCTTTCCGCCCTGTTGTCTGGTGAGTTCACTAGTTTGTGCGCATGCTGTGTACGCATATAATAGTTCTCCGTCAGGTCCGCTAGAGCGAGACGGGAGGGGATTAGTCGTCATAGGCGACAATAACAGCGTGATTGGTGGATTGTACATGGTGTTTAGTATATAAAGAGATTATTGTGTGAGGTTTTCAGACACTGACAGGAACTTGAAAAAGGAGGATTATCCTCCGAAATGTCGTTCAATATGTCATGATGTCCAATAAATTTATTTGAGCTATATCTACTGGATGGTGCCGGTCTTCATCTTCGGACAAGTTGGGTCTTGAGTGCTGCTGGACCCTTTGACCTGGCACATCATTAATTCTGGGGAGTGCTGTCTGATACAAAGTTTCTAGTTTAACATACAATTACCCTTAAAGGAATACTGTAGGGGGTCGGGGGAAAATGAGCTGAACTTATCCGGGGCTTCTAATGCTCCCCCGCAGACGTCCTGTGCCCCCGCAGCCACTCACTGATGCTCCAGCCCCACCTCTGGTTCACTTCCGTAATTTCCGACTTTGTTGGAAAACCACTGCACCCGCGCAACCGTGTCCTCGCTCTCGCTGATGTCACCAGGAGCGTACTGCACAGGCCATACTGGGACTGCGAAATACAATCCTGGTGACGTCAGTGGGAGCAAGGGTGCGGCCGCGCAGGTGCAGTGCTTTTCCAACAAAGTCGGAAATTCCGGAAGTGAACCAGAGGTGGGGCTGGAGCATCGGCGAGTGGCTGCGGGGGGCACAGGACGTCTGCGGGAGACCATTAGAAGCCCCGGGTAAGTTCAGCTCATTTTCCCCCGACCCCCCTACAGTATTCCTTTAAGTGCAGAAATCATACCACACATAAAACGTAACAATTACCCCAATATGAAATGTACCAATGACTTCCCTATGAAATACAGCAATAACTCCAAATAGGTAAGTATCTGTTTTGTATTTTTGCTTCAGCCTCCCTTTAAAGACTGTGGTGGGGACCTCAGATAGTGATCCCTAATGAGGGACAGTAAGTGATGTCACTTCTTCAAAAAACTCATAAAAACATTGTGGAAAAAGTAATGGTGCTGTATAAATGTGTAATGGTAACAATAATAATAAATAGGTCACACACAATGCAGATGTAGGCTCCTCACCTGGGGGCGATTTGGGCGAGGTTGGTACAGATCTGGGAACCCCAGTCTCCCCCTTGTGCGTAAAACTCTCGGAATCCCAAACGCCGCATCAGCTTATAGAAGATTCGAGCAACCTCCACCGTGTTACATCCTGGTAACAAAAACAAAAATAAAATGTCAAACTTAAAAAAAGTACCCTTTGTATAGCTGAGTAAAGGTGCCCACACATTACAAGATTTGCAGCATCAATATCCGGCAGATTCAATCATAATGATGAAATCTGCCACAGATTGATGACCACCCAATTGTAATTTTCAATTGATTTGTGGACAAAATGGAAAAAAAAAAAAAAAAAAAAACAGATTCGGCTCACTGGAAAGATCTCGTTTAAAAAGGGTCTCCGTAGGGTATGTGGCGGCAGTGGTGTTAGGTTTCCCCGACAATCGATGGACCCCCAGCCGGTTTTTCCCCCCCATGTGTAATATGTCCTGTCATTCCCTTAATTCTGTATGTATGTCTTAGTGATCGTGAATGGAGAGGCAATCTCTGTAGGCCACAATGTAGATGGTTCCTCCCAGCAAACGGTCAGGCTAGACTAAGTAAATTTTGAGAAAGAGGGACTCTTCTATAAGCACCAGTATACCATAGCGAAGCCAAAAATGGAACCCAGAGACCACGCCCGCCCAGTCAGATGAACCATACCTTGCTTGTGAGAAGCCTCTGAGAACCCGTAACCAGGAATGGAAGGGCAGACCACCTCAAATATGTGCTCGTCGCTCAGGCCGTGGCTGGCGGGATCAGTCAGAAGCGGGATTATCTTGTAGAACTCATAGAAGGAGCCGGGCCACCCGTGTACCATGATAAGGGGCTTGGCTCTGCGGCCAGGTGGGAGGTTCTGTGGCTTCACATGAAGAAAGTGAATGTCGAGGCCTGAGGGAGGAAAGAAGACACAGGGATGGGCCAGTCAGATTACGATAATTCCAAGAAGGTGCCAATTTCATGTAGTTTGGAAATGGACCAATCAGCTGGTGGATTTGATTGATGGGTCCATTTCCAAGCTGCTTAAAAATTCATCAACTCAGAATTATCAGCATTTCACCGACCATCCATAGTGAGACATTTTACTGTTCGAAGATTAGAATACAGTATATGGAAAACAGACTGAACATAGTTTGTGTTCTTTTGCCTACAAACTAGAGCAACAACAAATGAAAAGTAAAATTGCTTTTATTTTGTTCTTATTGTTTTTCATATGTAGGAATTTTTTTTTACCCAAAATATTTAATACTGGCAACACCTATGATGCCCGGAATATTAAACATGCTCTGGTTTCTTAGAAGGATAAAGTCCAGCAATGTCTACAAGAGATTTTGCTTACCTGGTAATGCTAAACCCACACGATACAATTTCCTGTCAGATCCATGGAGATCAGACGATGACTTCCGTCACGTCCGATCTGCTCCTGTTCAATAACCGGGTACATTTTCCAACGTTATCATGGGAAAATCTATTCAGTTATCAATCAGCAGCAGCTTGGATATGAAAACACGACACAACTTCCCGTCAGTTTACCCGTTGATCAGATGGGTAACATTTATTTAAGTATTTAGTAGTAGTTATAGCGCCGCCATATTACGCAGCGCTGTACAGAGTATATAGTCTTGTCACTAAGTGTCCCTCAGAGGAGCTCACAATATAATCCCTACCATAGTCATATGTCTATGTATGTATCATGTAATGTAGGTTTTGTAGTCTAGGGCCAATTTAGGGGGAAGACAATTAACTTATCTGTATGGTTTTGGGACGTGGGAGGAAACCAGAGTGCCTGGAGGAAACCCACACAGACACCGGGAGAACATACAAGCTCCATGCAGATATTCGTGTGTACCCAGCATTAGGAGAGAAGGACTTGGCCCCTCCTAATTAAGTCACACTGATTGGATTTCTATCAATAAAGCCAAACGCTGCCTACAAGTCTGAATGCATGCTGTGTATAGTACAGTAAGCTGCCTAAAGGTACTTTGTGTATAGCTGAGAGCTGGTTCACAATGCAAGAGCATTTTCTAAGCGCAAAATCTCTTGCTAATGTAATATTGAGGGAGTGCCGCGATTGGCCCCAATGACGAGCCCTGATCCCGCCCTTGTGACTGTCAGCACCTATTAAAAAGGAAGCAAGTAACAGTAAGCAGCGTGATTGATGGTCTGGGGCAGCGCCCCCTCCTGATTGGTTTATGGCTCCGCAAAGCTGTGTGGCAACTTAGAGATGGGAGCTGCGCAGCTGCAAATAGTTTACCGGTACGTATTTACCACACTGGAGGACAGAGGACATGGGGTATAGAAGGAACATTATGAGGGATAGAAAGGACAGGATGGGGGATAGAAGGGAAACGATGGGGGATAGAAGGGAAATGATGGGGAATAGAAGGGACATGATGGGGAATAGAAGGGACATGATGGGGAATAGAAGGGACATGGGAACAGGGGGATAGAGATGCATAGCTGCATGTCTGTATCTAAAACAATGGAGGTGCAGGTTCGAATATGTATTATTCGAACTATAAGACGCACTGACACTTTTGGGGGGGAGGAAAAAAAAGTGTTTCTTATAGTCCTAAAAATATGATAGTGCTGCTGTAATTTGTATTGATGGCCACTTGTCACTAGGGGGCAGTGTGAGACAATAATTGAGGCCTTCTGCTTTCAGTTTCTATAATTTCTGGCAGCGAGAGAGATCAAAGCATTCCAAGAACTTACAGCACAATGACTTCTGCCGACTGAGGTAAAAAGCAGCGCACTTATCTCAAAACGAAAGAACTCTATTGAAGCTGCTAATGGGTTAAATAAGGTATAATGAAAGTGCCAAAGGGGGTGTGGCCAAACAAAATAGCAAAATGTAATAAACCCTTTGCACACTTATATATACAAATGCTTTAATACAAATCAAACATCCAGGAACCACTGCTATCCCTACAGCCAAGTTAAAAGCCGGGGGCTTCGTTACTAAAAAATACATACCCTTGTGTAGTCACATATGCCGCACAGAGGCTCCCCAGAGTTCGTTTCCTAAGGCCCAGTTCACACTTGCGTTGAAATGGCAAACTGATCCGTGAAAACAGATCTAATCACCAGTCAATTGGATCTGTTTTCACTCTGTTGCCACTTTGTTTCCATTCCGTTTCCCCGTATCCACATCCCCAGTGGATTTTCCCCCTTAGAACAGTCAGTTTTTTCACTAGTGTGAAGAAATGTTCCGTTTTCTCATTGCCCCCAATGCAGCGCTTCAGCTTCCGTTTCCGTTCCGCTGGACTCAGCGATTCGAAAAATTGGTGCAGGAGGAAACTTGCGGTCTGTTTAGCGGATCATGGGGAACGGATCCACTTGAGTAGACGGATGAGAACGGATCCATCGGTTAACCTTCCTGGCGTCAGGATTATTTCCAGATTTAAGGTATAAAAGCCATGTAATTTTTTCACAAGCTTTTAGACCCTAAAAACAAGAAAAGAAAAAAAACACCACAGAGAGATCTGCAGCAGCACCTGCATATAACTCGCTCAGGCACAGGATTACCGCTCTGAGCTGCGGATTTCCTCCCCGAGCCTGATTTAGGTTTACCGCTAAGGAGGTTAACATTGGATCGATTTACATCCGCTAGGATCCGTTCCATTCCACAAATGGAACTTTTTTAAAAGCAAAGTAGAAGGAAAAAACGGGCACCACTTCTTAAAATCCCTTTATTCCGGTGGGGGAAATAGCAGGTACACAGCAGTGGGGGTATCAAGTGCCTGACAGCTGTTTTCCTGGTTTAAACCAGCTTCTTCAGAGGCAGAATGTACAAAAGTCACCATTAACCCCCTTGCCGTTCTGATTCTTTCCAGATTTTAGGGTCTAAAAGAGGTGCAATTTTTTTCCACTCTTTCAGACCCTAAAACCTGAAAAAAATCATTTTGGCAGGGAGATCTGCAGCAGAATAAAAAAAAACAAAAACAAATTTACCTTCCTGGGCTCCAGCGCTGCAGTTTTCACTTTGTCCACTGTATGGCACTAATATACATATAAACGAACTTCTCTATATTTCTCTAATATAGAGAAGTTCGTTTTACATATTAGCCCTGCCCCGATGATGTCACGCCTCTCCGATTGGCCGCCGGAAGAATAGCGGGGACATGGGGATCCTGGTGTCCAGGGAAAGAACCAACACTGCCGGGAAGAGAGAGGTTGGAGTCCCGCTGTGCAGCGTGGTCGCGCGCGGGACTCTACATTTGCAGGTAAAGCGCTGCACTCCCTACCCCGACCTAAGCTCGAGATCACCGCTAGCAGCTTCTTTTTCTACCCTGAGCTCAGGTCGGGAAAACCGCCAAGGAGGTTAAAAACGCTTCTTTAGTACTGCGGTGAAAGCCGGTGACCCCTCCTATCGCCCCCAACAAGGTAAGCCATCCTATTGGATAGTATGCGACACGGGCTGCCTCCTTGCCTATCAGAATGGTAGCCACCTGGCGCTCAGCCAACCACTGATCTCCGCCGCGGCTCACCCAGCAGGCTGTGTGTCATCGGAAGTCCAGTCACCCAATCGGCTTAGCGCGGGGCGGGATCGCGGCTTACCGCAGTCAGGAAGAGGGCGAACAGTGAGAACCAGTATGGAACGCATCTGACGCGGACATACTTCCGCAAGGGGAGACCCGCTGCTCACCATTGGCTAGAGCTGCTCATGTGACTCATTGAGGTAGGCCAACATCTCCCCTTGCGGAAGTATGTCCGCGTCAGATGCGTTCCATACTGGTTCTCACTGTTCGCCCTCTTCCTGACTGCGGTAAGCCGCAATCCCGCTCTAAGGCGATTGGGTGACTGGACTTCCAATGACACACAGCCTGCTGGGTAAGCCGCAGCGGAGATCAGTAGTTGGCTGAGCGCCGGGTGGCTACCATTCTGATAGGCAAGGAGGCAGTCCGTATCGCCTACTATCCAATAGGATGGCTTACCTTGTCAGGGGCGATAGGAGGGGTCACCGGCTTTCACCACAGTACTAAAGAAGCGTTTCTAATGGGGTCTTTTGTACATTCTTCCTCTGAAGAAGCTGGTTTAAACCAGTGAAACAGCTGTCAGGCACTTGATACCCCCACTGCTGTGTACCTGCTATTTCCCACATCCGGAATAAAGGGATTTTAAGAAGCGGTGCCCCGTCTTTCCTTCTACTTTACTAGATTACAAAGTCTTCGGATGTGCACGCTCTGTGTCCCAGCTCCTGTGCGTCTGCCCTGCTGCATTTGGTGCCAGGTACTGTCGTTTTCTTTGCACATTCCACTGGGTTTTTTTAAAGCAAGTGTGAACCGGACCTTACTCTGGCCCTGTAACATGCATAGTGCAACCATGAAAGCATATAGTCTGTCCTTGCGGGCAGAAAACTGCAAACATTCTGAAAATAGAATGAAAAAGCTTTTAATGTGAAAGGCCCCCTACAGAAACCACGCACTTCATTTAACATTATACTTCATATATGGTTCAGACACCCTTTCACTGGCAGCTGCTATGTGGGTTTATTTTCTTGTTCCTCAGCCGTGTGACTTTAAGTGCTCTTGAAGTGCTGAGAGCAGCGCCAGCGTGACAAATACACACATCAGCCGGAGATGACAGGAGGAGCGCGGCATATTAGATGTAATTATGCTTGATCTATTTTTATGAGACCAGGCCATCTCTAATTCTGGGTGAATCATGTTTAATTAAAATGCCTCACATATCCCACATGCATTATCCCCTCCTGGATGGAGAAACTAGGACGAGAATAACAGATGATAGCGGAGACAGGAGCGAGAGGATCAGCGAGCGCGCGGTCGCCTGTGAGATGTCCAAGCAGCGCCGCGCACACAACTCAAACCTTCAATCCAGCAACAGATCTCAGCTCTGCAGTTAAATAGAACATGACTTTAATAAAGTGGAGCGGAACTCAGAACTTCCTCTCTGCTCTAAACAGCATAATAACCTTTAAAGAAAAAATGTCTTTGTTGCAGCTGATACAAATCCTGCAATAAATCTGCAGTGTGTCTACTTCCCGCTTTCATGGAAGCAGACATGCCTATGGTCTCAATTCACTAAGCTCATCTCCTGTCTTTAAAAATTTATCTTGGATCCACTTTACTCATTGCATAATTGTGTTCCTTACAGGGGCGTAGCTAGAAATGACTGGGCCCCATAGCAAAAAAAATTATGGGCCCCCCCCCCCCCCCCCCCCAACGACCTTCCAACCCCATGGACCTCGGACCTCCCACCCAAACATTTTGTGGGGAAATCTGATTTCCCCACAAAGTGCAACCAGATTGTCGGCAGATTTCCCTACAATATGCAACCAGATTCTCTGCAGATTTCCCTACAATATGCAACCATATTGTCTGCAGATTTCCCAACAAAATGCAACCAGATTGTCGGCAGATTTCCCCACAATATGCAACCAGATTGTCGGCAGATTTCCCCACAAAATGCAACCAGATTGTCGGCAGATTTCCCCACAAAATGCAACCAGATTTTTGGCAGATTTCCCTACAATATGCAACCAGATTGTAGGCAGATTTCCCTACAATATGCAACCAGATTGTCGGCAGATTTCCCAACAAAATGCAACCAGATTGGCGGCAGATTTCCCCACAAAATGCAACCAGATTGTCGCCAAATTTCCCCACAAAATGCAATCAGATTGTCGCCAGATTTCCCCACAAAATGCAATCAGATTGTCGCCAGATTTCCCCACAAAATACAGTATATGTAGTTAGGTCTATAGTGGGCTAACATTAATTACCTGGAGGGAGGGTGGTTGGGCAGGCTGGTACACTATTTGCGGTGCAGGCGGCACTGCACTGGGTAGGCAGTTAGATAGCTGGGTGGGAGGGTAGGCAGATAGGTAGACCGGTGGGCAGTTAGGTAGCCGGGTGGGGAGTTAGGTAGCCGGGTGGCAGGGTGGGCAGTTAGGTAGCTGGGTGGGCAGGTAGGTAGCCAGGTGGGAGGGTGGGCAGTTAGGTAGCCAGGTGGGAGGGTGGGCAGTTAGGTAGTGGGCAGCTAGGTTGCCGGGTGGGAGAGTGGGCAGTTAGGTAGCCGGGTGGGCAATTAGGTAAACAGGTGGGAGGGTGGGCAATTAGGTAGCCGGGTGGGAGAGTGGCCAGTTAGGTAGCCGGGTGGGAGGGTGGCCAGTTAGGTAGTGGGCAGTTAGGTAGCCGAGAGGGTGGGCAGTAATTAGCCGGGTGGGAGGGCGGGCAGTTAGGTAGTGGGCTGTTAGGTAGCCGGGTGGGAGAGTGGGCTGTTAGGTAGCCGGGTGGGAGAGTGGGCTGTTAGGTAGCCGGGTGGGAGGGTGGGCTGTTAGGTAGTGGGCAGTTAGGTAGTGGGCTGTTAGCTAGCCGGGTGGGAGGGTGGCCAGTTAGGTAGTGGGTAATTAGGTAGCCGGGTGGGAGGGTGTTCAGTTAGGTAGTGGGCAGTTAGGTAGCCGGGTGGGAGAGTGGGCAGTTAGGTAGCCGGGTGGGAGGGTGGGCAGTTAGGAAGCCGGGTGGGCAGTTAGGTAGTGGGCTGTTAGGTAGCCGGGTGGGAGGGTGGCCAGTTAGGTAGTAGGCAGTTAGGTAGCCGGGTGGGAGGGTGTTCAGTTAGGTAGTGGGCAGTTAGGTAGCCGGGTGGGTAGTTAGGTAGCCGGGTGGGCAGTTAGGTAGCGGGCAGTTAGGTAGCCGGGTGGGAGGGTGGCCAGTTAGGTAGTGGGTAGTTAGGTAGCCGGGTGGGAGGGTGTTCAGTTAGGTAGTGGGCAGTTAGGTAGCCGGGTGGGCAGTTAGGTAGCCGGGTGGGCAGTTAGGTAGTGGGCAGTTAGGTAGCCGGGTGGGAGGGTGGCCAGTTAGGTAGTGGGTAGTTAGGTAGCCGGGTGGGAGGGTGTTCAGTTAGGTAGTGGGCAGTTAGGTAGCCGGGTGGGCAGTTAGGTAGCCGGGTGGGCAGTTAGGTAGTGGGCAGTTAGGTAGCCGGGTGGGAGGGTGTTCAGTTAGGTAGTGGGCAGTTAGGTAGCCGGGTGGGCAGTGAGGTAGTGGGCAGTTAGGTAGCCGGGTGGGAGGGGAGGTAGCCGAGTAGTTAGTGGGGTAGGGGCCCGACCCTTATCCCCTCCGCCTCACCTGGGGTCCCCCCTCCTTCCATCAGCGGCGAGAGAGCGGCCGGCATATACAGGAAGCTCCGGCAGGGTAATCAGCCTCTAGAGGTTCAGCTGCCTCCAGGCTACGGTGTCCCCACTGTATTGCTGCTCGCAATAAACCAGGAAGTGGTGCGAGCAGCAATACAGTGGGGACACCGTAGCCCGGAGGCAGCTGAACCTCTAGTGGCTGATTACACCCGCTGGAGCTCTCTGTATATGCCGGCCGCTCTCTCGCCGCTGATTAAAGGAGGGGGGACCCCAGGTGAGGCGGAGGGGGGGCGCCAAGGTGAGGGAGGGGGGCCCCGCCCGACCGGACGGCCAGCGGGAAAAAAAAACAAAAAAGTCCTCTCAGGCAGCTGCGGGCCCCCTGTGACGTAGCGCTGCCGCGGGGCCCCGTAGCAGCGCTATGGCTGCTATCCCCAATGCTACGCCACTGGTTCCTTACATATAGTTTATAGGGCATTCCTCAAGCCAAATACTTTTTTTGTTTTTGTTGTAATACTCTAATTCCCTATAAACTAAACAAGCCTCGCCCACAGCTCAAAGTGCCTTGGCACTCCATGTAGAAAGGGCTTATGGGAGCTCAGTGTGGGCAGGAGGAGGTTACTAGCCAGAGATTTCACAGGCAGAAGGGAGGAGGGGGCAGGAGAGGGGAATGAGCTGAGGGCTGGAGATGCAGTTGCAGCTTGCCTATGTGTAATGTGACAAACAAAACATGGCCACTCATATCACAGGAATAAATAAACTGTTGAAGCTGTTTGCAGCTAAATTTGCTGTGTAAACTATCTAAACTTTAGATAAGATATATAGACAAGTTACTCGTCATAGTTAGTTTTTCATCTCGGATCCGCTTTAATAATGTTTCTGAGCTGTTCCCACAGTGTAATATCAGAACCGTGGTCCTGACATAACACTATCACCATCGGGATAAGGCATGTAGTATTCACTAAACATTTTACCTCAGGCAAACCTAAAGTTAACTCTTCTGTCTTTAAAGAGGAACTCCAGTGAAAATAATGTAATAAAAAAAAAGTGCTTCATTTTTACAATAATTATGTATAAATGATTTAGTCAGTGTTTGCCCATTGTAAAATCTTTAAAAATCCCTGATTCATATTCTGACATTTATTACATGGTGAAATTTTTACTGCTGGCAAGTGATGTGGCTGCTGCTTGCTGTTTTGGCAGTTGGAAACAGCTGTAAACAGCTATTTCCCACAATGTAACAGGGTTCACAGACAGGAAAATGCTAGAAGTACCTCAGTACTCAGAGCTTCTTGTGGGAGGGGTTTCACCACAATATCAGTCACACAGCGCCCCCTGATGGTCTGTTTGTGAAAAGGAATATATTTCTCATGTAAAAGAGGGTATCAGCTAAGGATTGGGGTAAAGTTCAATTCTTGGTCTGAGTTTCTCTTTAAGTTAAGGAGAGATCTCTAAATTTAACGGTTCAATCCTTAAAATAACTACAGAATTCTCCATATATACTGCATATGAAAATAACGAGAGGTGATAACTTAAAGAGGAACTCCAGTGAAAATAAATAAAAAGTGCTTCATTTTTACAATAATTAAGTATAAATGATTTAGTCAGTGTTTGTCCATTGTAAAATCTTTCATCTCCCTGATTTACATTCTGACATTTATCACATGGTGACATTTTTACTGCTGGCAGGTGAGGTCAGTGGAAGGAGATGCTTTATGGCAGTTGTAAACAGCTGTTATTTCCCACAATGCAACAAGGCTCCCACAGTGTAATATCAGAACCGTGGTCCTGACATCACATTGTGGGAGGAGTTTAACCACAATATTAGCCATACAGCGCCCCCTGATGATCCGTTTGTGAAAAGGAAAAGATTTCTCATGGGAAAGGGGGTATCAGCTACTGATTGGGATGAAGTTCAATTCTTGGTTACAGTTTCAGAGATACTGAAGCGAAAAAAAACAATTATGATATAATTAATTGGTTGTGTAGTACGGATAATTACTAGAACATTAGTCGCAAAGACAATATTCTCATTTTTATTTAGTTTAGTTCTTTCTTAAAGTAATGATGGCCACTCGTTTTTCTTTACTTAGCTGCCTTTTTCTTGCCATAATACAAATTCTAACAGTCTATTCAGTAGGACTATCAGCTGTGTATCCACCTGACTTCTCCACAACGTAACTGATGGTCCCAACCCCATTTATAGGGCAGGAAATCCCACTTATTCAACCTGACAGGGCACACCTGTGAAGAGAAAACCATTTCAGGTGACTACTTCCTGAAGCTCATCAAGAGAATGCCAAGAGTGTGCAAAGCAGTAATCAAAGCAAAAGGTGGCTACTTTGAAGAACCTAGAATATGACATATTCAGGGCCGGCACTACCATAGAGGCAAAGGAGGAAGCTGCCCCAGGGCCCCAGAGCTTGTAGGGGCCCCCAGTGGCTACAAGAGGAAAAAAAAATTTCAAATCGGCCTTATAGTTTTTGAGAAAATCGATTTTAAAGTTTCAACGGAAAAAAAATACACATTTAAAAACTTGCCGACTTTAATGGTTAATAGCAAATCCACCTTAAATGCTAGAAACCCTAAATTTGCAGGATATGTTAAGGAGATCATTAGGAATAAGAGGAAAAAACAATTTTCTCAAAAACCTTATAGTTTTTGAGAAAATCAATTTTAAAGTTTCGAAGGAAAAAAGTATACTTTTAAATGCGGTAAATGTCACTTTTAGTAGCAAACCTAACGGTAGTGTAATTTTACATGCATCAAACGAAAGCGCAATACATTTCCTGACGGGGTTTCCAGGGGGTCTATACGCAGCCGCAGAGCTTTGGCCAGGGATCGCTATACAGCCGCAATATGGCTGTATGAAGATCCCTGGCATTTTTTCCTATTTTCCCAATTTTTTTTTATGTTTAGAGTGTGGGAATTAAAAAAAAAAAAAATTATGTGGGGCCCCCCCTCCTGAAACTTTTTAACCCCTTGTCCCCCATGCAGGCTGGGATAGCCAGAATGTGGAGCTCCGACCGATTGGGACTTCACACCCTGACTATACCAGCTGCAAAAAAGGTCCCCTAATGCCGATTTTTGTTCCGGGGTATATGTTGGGTGGGCCCCCCAGGTTTATTTTGCCCTGGGGCCCCATTGTTGCTTAAACCAGCCCTGGACATATTTTCAGTTGTTTCACATTTTTTGGTTATGTACTATACTTCCACATGTGTTCATTCATAGTCTGGATGCCTTCAGTGTGAATCTACAATATATGTATATGTATATCTGACTTTAAAAATACGGAGACTGCTTTATTGAAGCTGCACAAGTAACTATTTTTTGATTGGTTTATTTCATTTTTGTGGACTAAGCAGAGCTATTACTGTATATATACATTATTTATGATGACTATTATCTGAGAAATAGAACATTTTATCATATTTCTATTTTAATTACAGTTTAAACTCATTAGGAGTCGGAGTCGGTGCATTTTCTCTCGACTCCGACTCCAGGTACCCAAAAATTGCCAGACTCCACAGCCCTGTTTTTTTTTTTTTAATTTGCCCGATTTTCCATCCGATCGATTTTCCACTCGATTCTCTTATCTTTTCTTATCAATTTCGATTCACTTCTATGAGAAATCGACCAGAAACCCGATTGGAAATAATATCTGACATGACAAAAATTATCTATCGAACCATCTATCTAACACAAAATTGTTTGGGGTCTACCTAGTATTAAACAAATAAGAAACAGTGAGACAGGTTAAGATGAGTGCTTCAGAAAACAGCATTGCTCTCTGACTACATTAGTCAGAAAGCTCAGAGAAGCTTGTTTGCATAGATAACTGAAGTTTCTTAACTCTTCCTGTACTGGAAAGAATATGAGACTCATATCTTTGCTACTAAAAGCTGGGACAAGGAGCACCAGCGCCCAAGGCTGAGACACCAAAGTGCGCCCCTCCATCCCCCCCCCCTTCCCAGTCATCACACGCTGACTGCTATTAGACTAAGAGGCTCCCCAGGGCTCCCAACACCTTAATCTCTAATTAACTGGCTTGCAGTCACTGCCATGTATCATCTTTTCTTATTTCTCTCTGCTTCAAGCACAATAGGGGAATGATAGCTGAGTGAGTTGTGCGCCCCTCCTACACTGCGCCCTGAGGCTGGAGCCTCTCTAGCCTCTGCCTCGGCCCGGCCCTGTTGCTACTGATGTTCTATTTCTGTACTACACAGACAATTCATTATATCATAAGTTTATTTTCACTTCAGGTTCCCTTTAAACAGCTTGAACATCTTATGAAATACAGAGGCATCAAAGGAAAAGTTCATACATAAAAAAGGACCACTCCAGTGAAAAAAAAACAAAAAAAAATAATAAGCACTTAAAATCGGACAGGACCAACAGGTTTTGGACTAGTCCATCTCCTCATGAGGGATTCTCGGGGTTTTCTTTGTTTTCAAAAGCATTTCCTGAACAGCAGTTAAACTGACAAACTAGCACGATATCAGCCGGCCTCCCTACTCACTTGGACACTATTTTGTCAGATTTAG